>NW_012148841.1:4653058-4657429 GCF_000956105.1 Propithecus coquereli | reverse complement strand
TGTTAGCTCTCATTACCACTAGCTCACTTCTAATAGTTTTGAAGCAGTTGACAAGACCAAAAAGCAGAAATCCTACAACTTTTCATGATTCAAAAAATTTTTGAAGTAGTAGAATTTTTAAGCAGTAGAATTAATCTAGTCCTTAGATTCTATAAATGAGAAAGATGCATAGACTTTTATATTTTCCTTTTAGCCAGCCAAATGCAAGAGCAGCCAAGCATTATATGTGTTAGACATATTATCTATCAGCTCTGCAAGATGTAGAGAGGGCTCAGCATGTGCCATTCAATAGGTTGTAGTTTGACCTAGAAAGGCATTCTTTCGTGAAAAAGGAAATGATAGTCTCTTTTTAATGTTTATAGATTGGGGAGTACTATCAGCTAATAAAATAGCTTGTTGGTTGCAAAAGAATTCCTCACATTTAGCACAAATGGATCACTGAACCTGGAAAAAGGATGAGAAAAAAAGCATATCTGTGTGAACTAGAGTATATGTGGCAGCAGGGCTTGACAGTTTTACTGTATAAATATCAATATCATGTGCAAACCTATAAACAAATACTGCAAATATGAAAGATACTTTTACATCTCAGATCATGCCCACTTTCAACAAAATTGCTCCTACAAAATGCAGTATAAAAAAAAGAAATTTTAAAAATACAAAAGGCTGGGTACAGTGGCTCACGCCTATAATCCTAGCACTTTGGGAGGCTGAGGTGGGAGGATCGCTTGAAGCCAGAAGTTCAAGACTAGCCTGGGCAACATAGTGAGACCTTGTCTCTACAAAAAAAAATTTTTTTTAAATGAAAGTGCAATGTAAAAGGGATCCTTTTACAGGTGACTTGTATTTGCCCATGGGAACAGTTTTATACTTGCATTCCATAATCAAGAGGGAAGAGTAATCATATTCCTTTATCTTGATGTTAGCAAGGGACATTTATTAGCTGAACCTATCAAATATCCACCTGAAAGCTTTTTCGTTACAAGCTGAGGAGCCACCTTTCCTCTCAACCTCAACCTCAACCTCCACATGGCACGAAGCCGTAAAAGAATCCAAGGCTTTGTATTTGTAAGTGTATGAGGGAGAAGGTAAAGACATTGAGACATGAAGAAGACACATTGATTAGGTATCATGGACTGAGCAGGGCAGTAAATTATTAGTCATGAAAGAAAAATGAAGACTGGGAATATAAAGCTTTTGCATGGCAACCTTCTGTCCTAGAAGTATGAGGCTATGCTTTGTGAAGTTATAAGATGTGAATAAATGCAATTGCTTTTTCACTGCAATATGAAATAATTCTGAAATTCTGAATTTACCATTTCTGGATTTTTTTTCACCCCAGACCAACAAAATGGTTTAGTAGACAAAACAGTGATATCTTTTACAGGATAGAGGATAAGATTCATAATCTGACATATCTGGGTTTGAATCCTACCATCACCTCTTATAAACTACGTAATCTTGAGCAAGGCCCTCTCTGAGTTTCTGTTTCCTTATCTGGATCATGAGAATAATAATGTCTTTCTCTAGGAGTGCCAGGTGCTTTAAATGAGTAAAGTGTCTATTTTAGGACCCACCATGGGGAGGCACTCAATACATGGTTGCTATTGTGAAATTAGCTCTATTTAAAATTTTTCAGCTACTAAGGAATATGATCTATAATGAATGCTAAGAAGAGGAAAGTTTTGCTCTTTCTAGCTAAAATTACGTTTGGTATTTGTTACTTGGTAAGAAATCAGTTGACAATGTCCACTCAGTATCACACAGCCATACATCACTCAAGAGTCTCTTCATTCAGACGTTGCAGCTGACAAACTGAAGGCCTGTTTGGACCTGAGGACATTTGCACAGTGAAATTGTATTTTACTGGCTGTCACTGCAATCATATGAACACATGAAGAAAAGAACCTTTCGAGCTGTCAATCCCAGACAACCAGAAATAGTTAATTAGCAGAAAAAATTACTAAAGCTAATGTGATCTCTTTCCTCGTTCGTTGGCTTCTCTGCATGAATGGTTACAGCCTAAGCCTGGGGACTTGCCTTAGTTATGCCTTATTTAACTTGACCAACTGGGGGGTGTTGTTGTGTCAGCCTGAATGAGAGCTCCCGGGGCTGTCAGAGTGAGCAAAGGAGTAGTAAGTTCCTAAGACTCCTTGGAACCCTGAAAAAGTTACCTATTAGTTCCCGGCTTCCAGCAGGAGCACTTGGCTCATTTTCCATCTGCTTCCTCCTTACTTCTCTCACAACATGCTGTGATCAAAGGAGGCTATTTTTAAAAAGGCCTGTAGATATATAATGCTATCATTTGTGCACTGCTTTTTGTAAAAGTCACAGCAAAGTATGATTTAGAGTTGAGACAATGAAATTGTGTTATTTAGGCACAGGAAATGAAGGCCATTAAGACAGAGGAAATAAGGATCTTTCATTTTTCCTTTTAAATAGGACAAAATTTGCTTCTTGATCATTATATGTATCTGTTATTTAGCTGGTGCAAGTTAATTGCATAAAATCAAAGGAATATAATTTTGCAAATGAAATTTAAGCTTGCTTAACATGGATGTTTTGTTTTCAGGAAGGACTAAGGATGCTTATTTCAAGAGATCTAGATTGTACCAATACTGTGTATGTCCAGTTTTCACTTAGATTTATAGCAAAAGGTAAGCCATTTCTATGGGTGTGAATTCATTATTTTCCCTCAAAAAAATTCTCCCCTGCACAGTTCCTCCTTCACACACACAAAAAAATAACAGATTTAAGGCCCATGAGCTTTGTTATATGGAAGAGCTAACATAGATTTATGTACATAAATGTTCACAAATGTTTTTCTTTAATATATCTTAATGTAATGGTAAGAAAACTACTGATTTTAAATAATTTCATGTAGCTGTAGTAATCCTACTAGATATGGGGTAGTTAAATTTATCATTATGTCCCAGAGCCTCTCCACCACTACTTTCTAGCTATAAGAATTTTAAATTAACAAATTTTTAACTTATGAAAAATTTGGATTTTTTTTTACAGATGTGAACCCACAAAAAGCCTATTCTTTGTCATTCTGACTTTTCATATCAACTAAATAATTTTCTTGAAAATGTTATTGTGGATATAATAAATTTTAAAGTGGGTTTTTTGTTTGTATCCTGAGATTTAAATGTTTGACCCTTTGTAATATTTTGATGCCTGTAGAATCAAATATTTTTGATGTAATGTTTCCTAAATACAGAAAGGTGCATAGATGTATCTGAGAGAGAAAGGGAGATATTATTGTGTGCAAATCCAAGATTTGGTGTGTGTTTTGAGATATATTCATACAGAAAGCCCAACCTGTCATCATCTTAAGTTGCTTCTGAAGCATTTGGACTGTAAAACCTTTATGTAAATATAAGCCAGCTTTTGCACTGCCACCAAAAGAATCAGCTAAAAACATACCATTTCCCCATTTTATCACAATATGTTTTATGCTTGTGTTATCTTCTTCCTAGGTACCCCAGAGAGGTCTCACTCTATTCTATTACAATTCTCCATCAATGGAGGAATCACTTGGCACCTGATGGATGAATTTTACTTCCCTCAAACAACCAGTATACTTTTCATTAATGTTCCTTTGCCATACACTGCCCAAACCAATGCTACAAGATTCAGACTCTGGCAACCTTATAATAATGGTAAAAATGCATGTGTTCTTCTGCGTATTAACATATTTGTTTCTAAGGTGTGGGGGAAATGTTTGTCAACTGAGTGGCTTCGCTGTCCGTAGCACCCACATTTTACATGCTTCACTTTGGCAAATCTCAATGGATATTTAACTTTATATTTCTTTATCATATCCTCACACCTGACTAGTATATTCTTTTGATGGTGTAAATATAGCTGGCTTCTGTCACAGAGCTAAGGTTTTTAAAAAATAATCCAGCATTACTATTGGGCACCCATCAATTGTAAGTTCATTTTTGTTGAATTTATTTGGGAATACATAGTTCTTCTGAGTGTGGCATTTCATTAGTGAGACAGAACATTATAGCAAAATGCCATGACACAGTGGGAGGGACTGAAACCAAGCAGATAGTCACTTAGATAAAATATTCTTATCACATACTCTTGTTTCAGTGATGAGTTAAAGAGAATGTATAATTTAATGGCATTTTCAAATGGTTATGGAAAATGATTCCATAAATTTGTAATATTTTATTGCTTCCTATATTTCTATTGACTGTTGACTATAAAGGACCAGACTTTACCAAATCATGCATTTAATCACTGAACAAGTACAGAGATACCACAATAAGCAGATTCTTTACAGAGGTGACACAGAAATGGATAAGAAAAATGTATTTCCATCTCTAAAATTTAACCTATTTTCTTTATAACTAA
>NW_012148841.1:4649069-4650081 GCF_000956105.1 Propithecus coquereli | reverse complement strand
TATATATTTATTTAATGAAGTTTTGGTTTAATGCACTTGAAAGCATGGAAAAAGGAATGGAGTGGTTATTTCCCTAATGGTTAAAAACATCCTTACGTAGAAACAGAGAGTAGACCAAGCAGAGTGGTTAACTGGTTGCTATGCTATGATGGCATGATAGTAAGAAAATATTAATCCCATTTCAAAGGGGGGAATTTTTCATAGAAATAATCATATATATTTATTTAATGAAGTTTTGGTTTAATGCACTTGAAAGCGTGGAAAAAGGAATGGAGTGGTTGTTTCCCTAATGGTTAAAAACATCCTTACGCAGAAACAGAGAGTAGACCAAGCAGAGTGGTTACCAGGGGTGGGGAGGGGGAGGAAATGGGAGAAGTAGGTCAAAGGATACAAACCTGCAGTTATGTAGGATGAATAAGCCTAGACAGCTAATGTAAAGCATGAGGACTATAGTGAATAATATAGTATTATATGCTGAAAATTAGCTAAGAGAGTAGATTTTAGGTGCTCTTCCTACACGTGCGCGCACACACCCACATACACACACACACACACGCACACATGACTATGGAAGGCGATGGATAGGTTAATTTGCTTGGCTGTAGTAATTATTTCACTATGTATATTATATCAAAACAGAATGTTGTATACCTTAAATAGATACAGTTTTTTTAAAAAGGCCTTCCCCTGTGCCAGGGAAATAGTGATAACGATTATATTCTGTTTTGATATTGAATATGTGTTGAAGATTCTCCACGTGCAAAACTTTTGGGATTATTTGTAAGGTGTCATAAGAAAGAAAATAGAAGGTATTTCCTACCTAGTAGACTGGTAGAAAAAGCTAATAGGATTAGGGAAACAGTCTTTTCATGATAATTTGCTTGGCTATGGAAAGTGGGTCAAAGGTAAAATTTGGAATTGTCCCCGCTCTTGCCTTACCCACTTCCTGGTTTTTTATAAAATGAGGGAAGTAAATTTTTCATGAGGCCCTTTGAGCTTCTTTATGAAAAAT
>NW_012148841.1:4646754-4649019 GCF_000956105.1 Propithecus coquereli | reverse complement strand
AATAAAATTTTTGACTTAGCTTGAACAAAATATATATATGTGTATATACATATTTTGTAACCAGTTTTACAGTCCAGAGGATTTAAATCCAGGTTCTTTTCATGTTGTATTTAGAATGCTTACTTAATTTTTTTTCATTGTTTTCATCAACTGCTTTTAAACAAGAAGAGGAAAGAAAGCTACTAGACATTCTATAAAAAAGACATCTGCCCTAGAATGTTTATTGCAGCACAATTGACAATTGTAAAGATGTGGAAACAACCCAAGTGCCCATCAATACATAAGTGGATTAATAAAATGTGGTTTATGTATACCATGGGGTACTACTCAGCCACAAAAAACAATGGTGATCTAGCACCTCTTGCATTATCCTGGATAGAGCTGGAGCCCTTTCTCCTAAGTGAAGTATCACAAAAATAGGAAAACAAGCACCACATGTACTCATCATCAAATTGATATTAATTGATCAACGCTTATGTACACATATAGTAGTAACATTCATTGGGTGTCGGGAAGGTGGGGATGGGTATGTTCACACCTAATGGGTGTGGTGCACACCGTCTGGGGGATGGACACGCTTGAAGCTCTGACTCGGGCTAGGCAGAGGCAATACACGTAACCTAAACATTTGTACCCCCGTAATACGCTGAAATTAAAAAAAAAAAGAAAAGAAAACTACTAGAACAGTGCGATAGGATCAGGGAGAGAGAGACATGTGATTTCATTTAAAGCACCAGGCTATTTCTACAGGCTCCTGTTTACATATCCTTCTTTATGTTTTGTAAGAATTGTACTACAAGTGGAAATCAGTGAAGAAGTGACCTTGGTGAATCTTAATATTCCTGCTTAGCATATTCTTATCATCTTGTCTCAAGTTCAGTCCAAACAGTGCTTTGCAAAAGCAGCCTGGGTTTGGCCCTTCTTATCAACTCTTTAACATCTTTCTTAAACACCAGGCTTAAATTGCTGAATCAAATCCTGTACCAGTCTAAGAAGTGATTTCACTAGTTTTACATGTATTCCCATATATCTTCAAATCAACATAGAAGGTTTGAAAAGCATTAAGGAAAAAAAAAATGAAATATTGCATATCACAGAATATTTTTCTTTCGTGTTAAATAAATAAAACAATTAAATACAGTTATGTAGCAGGGCAGTGTTTTAATGGCCAAAGTCCTCCAGTCTGACTGAAACATGGTGCTGAGAAGTCGTGGGTTGACCCTAAAAAGTCATGAGCTGCTCCCTGAGTAGACTAGTTAGTGTACCTCTTGCCAGTGCAGGGTCCGTAGCACCGCTGTGGTGGGCGGGACAGCACACTTTCACAAGCTGTTTGTCACAGCTCTCTCAAATTAGTGAGGCAGTTCCATGCTATGTCAATTTAATGTGGTTGCAAGCTTTATTTTTTTCACGCCTTAATCACTGTAAATACACGGTTACTTGGTTTGTGTTGTTGTCCTAGAAGGCATGTGTTAACCTGTTGCTACTGAGTTCCTTTTGTCCTTTACTGTCTTTCAATGAGCAAAAATGTCCATCTGATTTTCATCATTGGAAAAACTTGTTTTATCCAAAAATGCCTTAGGTAAGAAAGAAGAAATCTGGATTGTTGATGACTTCATTATTGATGGAAATAATCTAAACAACCCTGTGATGCTTCTGGATACCTTTGACTTTGGGCCCAGAGAAGACAATTGGTTTTTCTATCCTGGTGGTAACATTGGTCTTTATTGCCCATATTCTTCAAAGGGAGCACCGTAAGTATTTAATTGAGAAGCTAAAAATAAAAGCACTGCTCTATACAAATCATGATGAATTTGTGCCTAAACGGATTCCTTGTTGTTTTCTTGCCTAACAGTGAGGAAGATTCAGCTATGGTGTTTGTTTCAAATGAAGTCGGTGAGCATTCCATTACCACCCGTGACCTAGATGTGAATGAGAACACCATCATACAATTTGAGGTACTTGACTTTGTTCTGTTAAAAATGCTTTAAATTTTATCTTGAACAAAACCTAGGAAAGAGGAAGAAAATCTCAGATAATTTCATGCATTATGACTGACTTCCCATTTTTGTGCAAGGACAGAAGAGGTTTTGGCATCATAATTCACTTTTATTAGCAGAACTAATTGTTATACTTAGGTTTATTTCTGAATTTTTGTTCTTTATTTATGACATAGTTTCCCCACCTACAATAATGGGAAGTTACTGCAATAAATTATTTTAAACATTATAAGAATGAAAAGGATCATACTATTCTAGTATTTTCACA
>NW_012148841.1:4622186-4645049 GCF_000956105.1 Propithecus coquereli | reverse complement strand
AGGACAGTTCCCAGGAAAATGGGCTCTAGAAAATAATGAAGTGGTGAATCATTTCAAGGCTTCTTGCTCTGAGGTAATTTGTATCATTTCCTTCTTCTTCCCCAAGATCAACGTTGGATGCTCAACCGACAGCTCATCTGCTGATCCCGTGAGACTGGAATTTTCGAGGGACTTTGGGGCGACCTGGCACCTGCTGCTCCCCCTCTGCTTCCACAGCAGCAGCCACGTCAGCTCCCTGTGCTCCACCGAGCACCACCCGAGCAGCACCTACTACGCGGGAACCACGCAGGGCTGGAGGAGGGAGGTCGTGCACTTCGGGAAGCTGCACCTTTGCGGGTGAGGACCTGCTGCTTGGCGCCACATTTGTTTCTCATCTGACAGGTTGTCCCTGAAGTCATTGTTGACTTGCTGCTTTATCGGGGGAAATTTCCACCCTACGTGTCTTCCTCAGTTCTCACTCGAAGAAGATCAATGGATATTTAAAATGTAGGACACTGAGGTGACAAAACTACTAACTTAACAATTAGAAGGTAGATTTTAAGAGCACACTGTGGACTGCACCCTGTAGTGGGGTTCCTATCCCCATGGGTGCTTATTAGATCCATTAGGAAGCAGCAGAAATGTGGTTTTCGCCTCAGGTTGTGACTCTCTTCCTGCTCACCCACCTCACAATATAAATGCAGTTAGAATTTTATGACTTTCAAACATCTACCTGTATCTCCCATTCAGGGAGAGGACATGTAGGGAGGATGGAAGTCCACAGAATGTTCTGGTGTCTCATAAGAAAAATTGTTAGCACATTTCCCACAGACATTTCTACTTTTTCAACCTCTCTCAGCATTCTTGTTACATATATTTGACTCTTCTGTTGAAAAGCAATTTGGAGATAAAGGACTTCAAGCCTAATAGAAATGAAATAAAAAGTATATTTCAAAAAATAAAACTAATAAGTAAACAAAGAGAGGAAGTCAACAAAGCAGGCTGCCTCGAAATTTGTGTTTTGTCTCAGAATAAAGAATTTGTTCTTTGAGTATGTCAAAAAAGAAGAAAGCACTAATATCATATTTTCAAGATGGAAAGAGATTTAGATTCCTGATGTGAAACTGAGCATAATTAGAGGTCTTGGGTCTTCAAGCAAAACTACTAATGCCTAGTACTTTTCCAAAAGGGTGAAAGTGGATTTTCAAAAGTCTGCATTCTCTTTGAACTTAAATTCATTCCCTCATCATTGTCTCATCAGCATAATTTTTATAATTTGATTGCTAAGGGCTTTAATATTTTGTGTTGTCAACTGTGTCATTTTCTAATCCTTGCTATTACATCAGGACAATATTCTAATAGGAAATGTAACTCTTTCAAAAAATTAGCATTACTAAGCAAAATGCCCTCCAGCTTCTTTAGAATGGACACCAGAGGAGGTGAGGAGAGTATCTGGAAATCTAGGAACACACAGAGCTGATGACTCAGTCAGCACAACCAGAAAGCTACCATGGGTTGAGGGGAGTTTGTCCATAGAAGAATTGAGCAGGGGAAAATAGCTCAGGAAAAACTTTTTATCCAGAGTCAGTTTTAAGATTATATGTTACAAGAAATATAAAGAGGCTTATAAAGAAAAGTGGAAGAACGTACTGGAAAGATAATGGGAAATTGCTTGGACACCACTTAGGAAGAGTGAGGACCTCAGCAACAGGGGTTTGTGATCCTTGTTTTTATCATGGTGTCATTAACATCACTCAGCAAACCACAGGTTTTATTTTCTGGGAATCTTAATTCCAAATTTCAAGCAAAGAAAATCTGAACCTCTCAGCTATGGCCAGAAAGCCAGTGTTCCAACAGAAGCAAAGCTGCCCAAAGACCCTATCTATGGGTGGGGCAGGTGGCGGAAAAGGCCTGGATAGCCGATAGGCTCTGTTGTGGTCTGAATGTTCATGTCCCTACCAAAATTCAGGTTGAAATTCTACCCCCCAAGGTGATGGTATTAGGAGGTAGGTGGGGCCTTTTAGGGAGTGATTAGGCCATGAGAGTGGAGCCCTCATGATTAGCATCAGTACCCTTCTAAAATAGTCCCCATAGAGCTGCCTTGCCTAGTCCACCATGTGAGGACACAGCAGGAAGGCACCCATCCACAAACCACAAAGTGAGCCCTCACCAGATACTGAATGTGCTGGCTCCTTAATCTCGGACTTCCCAGCCTCCAGAACTGTGAGAATTAAATTTCTGTTCTTTATAAGCTACCCAGTTTATGGTATTTTGTTATGGCAACTTGAACAGACTAAGACAGTCACCTTATGAATAGAATATTCCACCAAACTCCATCATAGTATTGCTGAGAAGCTCCAGGTTTTCTCTTTAATGGACCTCTACTTTGCTCCAATTGCCCAGTTAAGAATTAGATTAAATAGAAAACAACCCTAAAGATAGGTTGGAGGCCATGATTTTAGATTGTTTGTCGAATGGAGACTTGTTTCAGCAACTTCCCACATGAAAATAATCCTATCTCAAGGAGTGTGAAATCAGGTCACAGAGATCTGCCATCAGAGGCACTGAGTGAAGATGCCCGTGCCAGGAGAGTGCTCCAGTGTCCTAGAGACCACCTCACTAAACATTTAGAGATGTCCAGTGTGCTGTGCTCACATACAAGGCTCCACACTATAATTTGGAAATTTGAACAAGAGAAATGCGTATGTCTGTATTTTCATCCACTGGTGAAAAGCAGCTTATAAAACACAATCCTATAATAATGTACAGAACTTAGACGGTCATGTTATTTGTATTCCATGTCATTTTTATTTCTATGAAAAGAAAGTAAATGCGTTAAGAAGGCATGCCCATTCCAGAATGATATAAACATACTTCTCAAACTGCCTTCAACCATTTCTGTGAAGAGAAGAATTTGCCTTAATAGTGTTGTCTAGTCCTTGTTTCAGGAGAAGAATTAGCACTCTTCTTAAAACCCATGCAGGCATGAATTGCTGGAAGGCAAAAGTTAAATTTTCTCCAACTCAGTGAATCATTCCTTGGGTTGTATTCAACATGATACATAATAATGGCACAAGTGCTAGATGCTAAAAAAAAATATAAAATCCATGTTAAATTACCCTTTTCTGTGCATTTGTTGGACACTAGATACACAACAAAAGTTTTCAGGTGAAAAATGGCCATTTTTTTTGCCTGTACATATAGTCAATTTAAATTCAAAAAAATAAGTACTGAATTTACATGTAATTTTATTCACATCACCTTTGTGTTTTTTTAGTCTAGAGTCTTTTTGTCTTTAAAACTTCCTAATTGTTTTTGCTTTATGCAGTTTCATAACAAGTCATCCGAAACCTCTATTTAATGAAAGCAGTGTTGTGTGCTTGAAATTTTAAGTTTATCTTTAAAAAACAGATCCTTTTGAATACCACTGGCTTAGGAGAACAGATGCTGACATTCACCAAGGAGGGTGGCAGTGAGAAATTTTCAAAATAAGATTTCAGTGGAAGGGAACCACAGCGAAACCAGACCCTTCAGCCCATTTATCATAGTGCTTGCAGTTTCTGTGTCAAGGCAGGTGAACAATAATAAATATCTACCCAAGGTGGTTCATTTGTATTCGGAACATTTGAATAAATAAGAAGTTCAAAAGAATCCTTGTAGACTTTTGTTAAAAGGAAAACTCCGGCCATTTCCCTTAGCTCAGCAGTCTGAAAGTTCAAAAGGTAAGTCCTTCTTGCCAAAACTAAACTCTGACAAGTATTTGAAAATAAAGTTTAATTACGAACTGGCATTTTGGGAGCAGCTTGATATAGTTGGATTCTTGATACAAACAATGAAATTAGGGTTAAAATCATATGTAGGAACTTGACTCCAGCTTTACTATCAACTAGGCTTTTAGAAACCTAACAAATGCATTTCCCTCCCACCATCCATCCCCAACTCTAATGTTTGACTTCTAATTTCTGTTTCTCATATAAAAAAACTATTCAGAATTTAGTTTTTATGACAATTGAAAATTGAGAAGATTCACAAGACACAAAAATAAATGGATATGCCATCTCTATAGCCTGCTCCTCTAAAATAAATCCATCTTCTTTGAACTGAGTTTTACACATGATATAATACATTAAACTGTTTCTAGACTGACCTCAGTATGTAGATTATTTCCAAGGAGCTAACTTATCATCAACAATATGATAGGACAATTCATTTACAAAAGGAAAATTGTGTTTAATTTAAAAAGAAATTAAGAAATAAGAGACATGTAACTGAAAGTAAATCTGATTTTGTCACCTTTTCTCTTAAGATAATCCATTGGGGCTTTCTGTTTCTAGTAAGATAAAATCCAAAAAAAAAAAAAAAACTCAGTTTAGTTCATAAGGCCTTTCCCAACAAATTAGATGCAACAAACATTTACTGAGCATCTACTGTGTGTGAAACGCTATGCCATCCACCATTAAAAGGTACAAAAAAGAAAGAGACGTGGACATAGACCTCTACGCACTCAGGGCGTGAATACACTTTTAAATAACTCGAGCTCTGGTAACTATAGTAATGGAAATCCCATCAAAACTATGGAAGAGAGGGAAAGAGAAAAATTGAAAGATTGTTCCTGAAATGGCGAGTCATGTTTTCTACTTCTGGAGTGTGGTACACAGGCAGTAACTGTCCCTTCTTCATTGATCAGATGCGCTTACTTTGAAGGTACATTGTTCTGTTGATTGTTTTTTGAAAGACTTGTATCTCTTTGCCAGATCTGTGCGTTTCAGATGGTACCAGGGATTTTACCCTGCTGGCTCTCAGCCAGTGACGTGGGCCATTGATAATGTCTACATCGGTCCCCAGTGCGAGGATATGTGTAACGGCCATGGCAGCTGTGTCAATGCAACCAGGTGTATATGTGATCCCGGCTACTCGGGTCCAACCTGTAAAATAAGCACCAAAAATCCTGATTTTCTCAAGGATGATTTTGAAGGTAATCTTTTCTCCTAAATTCTGTGTAGCTTTGTGAAAGAGCTTATATTTTAAACACAATTTGTGATAGAAAACCAATCATTAACTTCACTATAATATTTCATTATTATCATTACAATTGTGAATACCCAAGAATTCATTCAGTTTTGAATTTTATAGGGTTCTAGTTTTGAAACAATGGTCAGTGAGAGAGAACAAGACCTTAGTTGAGAAAAACTAAGGCCATTTTCACCACTTTTTCTACCGCATGTAATTTCCAATTAATGATAGTTTTAGAAAATGTCTATAGAAGTTTAATCTTATGTGGAGGAAAGAATTTTCCAGAAATATAAGTTCCTGTCATTGTTTTACCACTAACTCATGAAACAGCCTCTCATCACTTTCTGTACTTCAGCGTTACACCTAGAATCCAGCATCATAATGTGTAAAGATAATGTTACAACATAGAAAAATGTGTCATGTAATAATTGGAAAAAAGCATTTAAATTGTATACACACTATGATCAAACTGTAGAAAAACAGCTTCGTAAGAGAAAGTCTTAAATATAATAGCTATCTATATTAGAATAGTAAGATTAAAAGATCTTCTTTTTGCCACATTTCCTATAACATTGTTATACTTTTGATATTATAATACATTTTAAAACTGGATCTAGGTATAGCCATACAATGAAACATTATTCATGCATGAACATTGAAAACATTATGCTAAGTGAAGCCAGACACAAAGGCCACCTATTGTGGGACCCCATTTATATGAGATATTCAAAGTAGGCAAATGCATTCAGACAGAAAGCAGATTAGTGGTTGCCAGGGGCTGGAGGAGGGGAGTATAGGGAGTGACTGCTTAATGGGTACAAGGTTTCCTTTTGGGGTGAAGAAAGTTCTAGAACTAGGTATCAGTGATAGTTGCACAAGATTGTGAACGTGCTAAATGCCACTGAATTGTTTATTTTAAAATGGTTAATCTTGTGTTATGATATTATTCCACAATGAAAAAAAACAACTAAATCTGAGATGAGTGCACAGATTTGAGAGCTAGTTTTAAAAGATATTATTTGATAGAAAATAATAAAGTTTACCAAAATTTCTCCCATTAAAATTTCTCCATTTTTAAAAATATTATATTATACCTGCCTGATACTGTCCTCACATTAGAAAGGACACAGTGAAGAGGCTGGTGGAAAGGCCACATACCCTCCCTTACTTTTAGCCTGTGCCAGTCTCTGACTAACAAGTGTCCTTTCTTCAGTGTGGAGGAGCAGAAAGGAAGGGCCCATCTGGCCCAACCGTAGATACTCAAGAGAAGACCCGCTTCTCCTGTCACGTGGACCCTTTAATTATACCAGCCAAGGCTAAACAATTCAAACACGCTAAAATGTTGAAGAGGCCTCTTATCCCAAAATATATGACTTTAATATTTATGACTTCGGCCGGGCGTGGTGGCTCACACCTGTAATCCTAGCACTCTGGGAGGCCGAGGCGGGCGGATTGTTTGAGCTCAGGAGTTCGAAACCAGCCTGAGCAAGAGCGAGACCCCGTCTCTACTAAAAAAAATAGAAAGAAATTATCTGAACAACTAAAAATATATAGAAAAAATTAGCCGGGCATGGTGGCGCATGCCTGTAGTCCCAGCTGCTCGGGAGGCTGAGGCAGTAGGATCGCTTGAGCCCAGGAGTTTGAGATTGCTGTGAGCTAGGCTGACGCCACGGCATTCACTCTAGCCAGGACAACAGAGTGAGACTCTGTCTCAAAAAAAAAAAAAAAAAGAAAAAGAAATATTTATGACTTCATGTTTTAAAACTACATAATGCATTTACCATATTCATTTTAAAAATATCGTATGACTGACTGTACTTGGGGTCATAGGTAAACCACATTTTCCACTTTTTTCAGGTCAGCTAGAATCTGATAGATTCCTATTAATGAGTGGCGGAAAGCCATCTCGCAAGTGTGGAATCCTTTCCAGTGGAAACAACCTCTTTTTCAATGAAGATGGCCTGCGCATGTTGATGACACGAGACCTGGATTTATCGCATGCTAGGTAATCATTTTTAGATGCTGTTGAAAAACCACATTGTAATATACAGTAGTAGAACATAATCAAATCAGAAAGAAGCAGAGAAATCTCCAGACAAGACCTCCAATTAGAAATGCTGAACTTTTCTCTTGTCAAAGCCTCCATTAAGATGCAATTTATATAATTTCCATTCTACAACTGAGAGAGATTAGAGATTTGTTCAATAACTACATCAGAAAGGAAACATCTAAACAGACAAAAGTTAATACCTGGTATTTTGTAAGACTGAGACTGGGAGATAACAATGTTTAATTTACTTGAAGAAAATAATATTGTATCTGCTTTTTATCCACCTTGTACACAACACTTTTTATTAGCACTTGGACTATGTCAAAAGTATTTACGTTTATTACACCATGCTCAGTGAAAGTTTAGTCAAAATACAATATATCTTCAAATTATTCACAATTAATTTTATCTCCATTAGCAATTTAAGAACATGTGAAGTGCAGCCTTATTCTTTAAAAGCATCTTTGCAATGATTCACTGGCACATTCTAAGCAGTCATTTTCTAAATTGAACACAGTCACTCAGAAACAAACATTTTAAACTGGCTCAGAGGATTATATCCTGTCATGATGTGTATGCCTTGATCATTTGATGAGCCAAAAACTTAACTAGGAAAATAAGAAAGGCAGTTTAACATGTGGAAAATGGAACCCTGACCTATTTTTGCAAGTGAACAAAGAAACCATATTTCTGTTTTTTGAAATATTTCAGAGTATCTTAAAATACATCTTAACATGTTTATTCCCTCTTTCTCCTAAATCTCTTATTTATCGATTATAAATTTGACCATGCAATCATAGAAAATACAGTTCTGTGAGATAATTTTACAGTTATAGAAAATAAGGTTTTACTATCTTTATCTTATCTTAATGTATATAGTCTAATTTGGTATTGCTTATCTAAGATTTTTATTAACAACTGAGATATCTAATTTAGTAATTATTAGGTTTTTCCAAATAAGTAATTCTGACGTGGTTTATCTATCACTGAATTAATATAAAGATTTTCTCAATACAAATAGACAATATGCTATAAGTTTTTCTCTGTAATGATTATTGTTTTTATAAATGTAAACATCAGTAGGCACTAACCATGTATGTTTTCATTAATCCAATGTTAAAAGCTCCATTATTTAACTCATCTCAGTATCATGCTGTGTAGGATTTGCATATATTGACCTGAAAATGCTCCATGTAAAATCCCAATTTTTTCAGGGTCATGAGATAAGTAAATGGGAGGGAAAATCTCATGAGGAATAAATGGTTTTATACATAGTACTGATAATATTTTTTATTATAAGTCCCAATATATTTCCTACGTTTAGCATGCATACATTATTGGGTATGTGTGTTGGGTTACAGTGAAATTTATTCTGCATTACCAGCCAACGTAGTGGCCAGACCAGGCATCAGCAGCTTGCCTGCCAAAGATAACATGTGAGCTAGTTTTCATTGGCACCCCAGCTGGTTGCTGCCACTCTGTCCACCTCCCTGCCAGCTGGGAAAGCTGCCACTGGCTAGCTGCCACAGTTCTCAGTGGCCAGTATCATCCATCCCCAGCCCCAGCAACAGTCAGAAGCTGGCACAGCCCACCACCACCACCAACCCACACTCATGCTCCCCTGCCCCTGGCACAAAGGAGAGAAAAGGCGCCCAGGCTTGACATACCTCTTCCAAGAGATGCCTGGCCTTTCACAAAGAGGTGCTACAAGCACTGAATTTAAATGTGTCTCCCAAAACCAATCATAAGACATCTAGAAAACTCCTGGTGAAACCTGAGAATGGATGATTTTGCCAATAATGTGGCATAAACTACATTAATTACATTCTTCCAGTTGCAAACACTAAGGATCCAAATTTATCTTAAATAGATGACAATACACACTCCCAAACCCGCACAGCCTCCCTCCCATCTTCTTACAGAGTAGCCAGAGGGCACAATGAATGCTTACTTCCCTCAGATTCACCTGAGGAGAGATGTGAGCTACAAATGTGGGCACAGAATTGCCTTTTTTCAGACTTCACATTTAATTAACTCCCTTTCACATTAAAAAGGAAAATCAGGTTTTGAAGTGATTGCTTTGGACATTCATTAAATCATCATATTTATTAAAGCCATTTATTCCCCTATGTTGTCCTGTCTGCTTGTCTTTTCTTAACATGGATTTCTCCTTGAAGTGAGAGTCTACCTTAATGTTTACTAATGTCAGATTTGTGCAGTTCTTCATGCGACTGGGCTGTGGGAAAGGTGTTCCAGACCCCAGGAGTCAGCCTGTGCTTCTACAGTACTCTCTCAATGGCGGCCTCTCGTGGAGTCTTCTTCAGGAGTTCCTTTTCAGCAACTCCAGCAACGTGGGCAGGTACATTGCCCTGGAGATACCCTTGAAAGCCCGTTCTGGTTCTACTCGCCTCCGCTGGTGGCAACCATCTGAGAATGGCCACTTCTACAGCCCCTGGGTTATCGACCAGGTCAGTCCCTTCAGGATTAACTATTTTAATTTTTGTCACTTGAGCTGAATGTGGCCTTAGAAAGCATTCACTCCAACCCCCTTGTTCAGTAGACAAACCCAGGACTGACAGTTGAATGACTTGCCCAAGGGCACACAGCAAGATCAGACATGGCATTTGGCGTCCTTTCATTCTCTATTCCTTCAATTGCCTAAGCTTATAAAAATAAATGGCACAACAGAAGGCCTGGGTCCTGCTCATAGAGCATCCTGCCATATGGATAGAGGGACTTTATCAAGCGTGATACAAGGTTATAATTCTCTGAAAAAGAAAATGTGCAAATTAGCATTGGTGCCACATGCAGTAGTTCCCAAATCTTCTTTCCTAGCCTTGGAAGAAAAAAATAAATAAATCTCCCCAACATTCTTATAGACTGCTCTAAAGGATCTTTATACGTAACAAAATGTGTATCAAATAGAACTCAAAGAACCTGTCAACAAACCATGGAGTTCATGCAAAGAATTGGAACTGAAATGCCTTAGGATACAACTGTCCTTAAATAGAAATTTTACATGGGAAATAATTGCATGTAAGCCAAATTTTACTTTCCTAGCTTGGGTACATGTAGTTTCCAAAGGCACAATTTGGCCCATGAATGCTGTGAATGGTTTCGTCAATCCTTTGATTTGTTTTCTGTAGCTTCTTGCCAGATGGGCAAGGCGACCACGTAAACAAGAGCATTCTGAAAGGCCCCTAACATTATGCTAGCTGTGTAGTGCCAGTTCTGAGCAGGCTGACAGATAAAAACAAACAAACAAAAAAGACTGAACTTTCCTGTATCTTAAAACCACATTGAAAATTTGTTTTTTTTTTTTAATACCTTTCAGATTCTTATTGGAGGAAACATTTCTGGCAATACAGTCTTGGAAGATGATTTCACAACTCTGGATAGTAGGAAATGGCTGCTTCACCCAGGAGGCACCAAGATGCCTGTGTGTGGCTCTACCGGTGATGCCCTGGTCTTCATTGAAAAGGCCAGCACCCGCTATGTCGTCACCACAGACATTGCCGTGAATGAAGATTCATTCCTACAGATAGATTTCGCAGCCTCCTGCTCAGTCACAGACTCTTGTTATGGTAAGTCTCCCACTTCTAGGTAGAGGGACAGAAATGTGTGCATGCACACCCATGCTACCTCTACCACAGGACTATTTTGCACCTCAGATAAGTCTGGAAATAAAACACAAGTGCACTTGGAGCCAAACCATACTGTATTCTTGAAAATACTGTGTGTAAATTGACTTTTAAAAGTCTATTTTTGAAAGCAACAGAATATCAGCTTATTTTTTAAGCATATGTACATGAAGACTTGTTTTATAAAGTAAATAATAATAATTTGTAAATCTAGATTCTTTTTTGTATCAGACTTGTAGAATAAAGGATACACTGGTGGTGTTTTTCCATTCCAGGACTCTCGTCACATAGAGAATGCCAGGAATAAGTAATAAGATTTATACATGTATTTGTATATTCATGGATTTTAATTCTCAGGGATTTGGATTAGACTAGTTATTGTCTCTTTTCCACATCCCCAGGAATGATGAAATTTTGCTGTTCCCATTTTACCTTATATTTTTGCCATTGTGGGTCATAACACATTCTGGGCCACCCTCACTATGAATAATTTGCATCCCCAAGGTTGAGTATTTGTGTCAGCACACACACACACGTACACCCCATACACGCACACACGCACACATAAACCAGTCTTAGAAGGAATTAAAACTGACATCATTGCACTCTTGGACCCTTCACCTGAACTTACAGACCTGTCAGGATTCTTAGAGTCTCCTAGTCTTTCGCCATCCCGTGCCCCTCTTCTTCCTAGAGATACAAACCAGGATGTTCACAAGGGCCTTGTTTGGTTTTAGATTCAGGGGGAGGGGCACTGAAATTTGAGGAATTTGATTACTTTCAAGGTCCTACAGAATCCAGATTTTTTTATATTTCCATTAGTTTGAACGTAATGGACCTATGTCAGAAGGAATTCCAGAAGTACTCTTTCTACCACAGACACAATCAGTCAACACCAGACTAGGCAGTGGGGGTAGAACTTTGAAAAGAGAAGATAGAAAAGTAGAAGGGACACACCCTGTCTTCAGAAGATACAGACTAGTTGAGGGTCCATGTGGGGTCCAGTAAATCAAGTGCTCTGTGGAGTGGTACTGATGCAAAAGGTAATGAGAACTTAAAGGGGGGAAAGATGACCAGTGGTTGGCCAATCCAAGAAGTTAAGGAACATTTCTCAAGGGAGCTAAGTCTTAAGTGGACCTTGAAGGTTGCAGTGGGTTTTAAGAGTGGATGGAGAAGAAAGGACACTCCAAACTAGGCTGGAAGCATAAGCAAAGAAGCAGATGTGGGCGTTCTCCCCATGTTTGGGGGAGACTATGAGCAGATCAGCCTGAACAGGCAATATTTACATCTAAAGGAGAAAAGCAGAGTGTATTGATTTTGAAAGCAGACTAGACTCTTACTCCCTCATTAACATGGGAAGTTTATGGGAGCCCAGAGGAGTAAGTTATCACGTGGTCAACCTGCAGCAGCACCAGGACTGACATTCTGCCCTCATGGGCCCAGTCACGTGTACTTTCTACCATAGGCTGGTGCACCCTCCTGAGAGAAGTTAAAATGAAAGATAACATGAAAGAGGAAAGTGGCTAAGTGGAGTTGGCAACAAATTATGAAGGGCCTCTTTTAAAAGGCAGGCACAGAATCTGTGCTTGATAAGGTCATGAACAGGAGAGTACAAGCACAGAGGGGGACGTGGTGTGTTTTAGGGAGATTAGCTCAGGATGAAGGTGGGTAGAGAAGAATCCCAGTCAAGAAGCCACAGTGGTAATCTCAGTGGGAGGCAATGCAGGCTTGCACTGTGTGGCATGAAGAGCACTGGAGTGGATAAAATTGATATGAGACAATGCAAACAAAAAGTCAAGAAGCAGCAGATCTCAGAACTAGGTAACAGGTTGAACAGAGGGGAGAGAGAAGAGTAAAATTTATCAAATAACTTCTAAATTTTGAACCCCGAAAACTAGTGTAAAAGTATTTCCATTGATAAAATTCGTTAGTTAAGAAGAGATGTTCGTTTATGACAGGAAATGGTAAGTTTTTCTTAGTTCAGGTGAAAGTAGTTCTAAGTGAAGATCTCCTTTAGTGAGGAGGATGTACAATATGGAAAGCAGGAACTTTGTCTACACTGTTCATCGCAATACACCCAGCATCCAGCACAGTGCTGGGCTCAATAAACACTGGTTGAATAAATAAAATCATTTTGAGTTTGGGAGATTCTGGCACAGAGGTAACAGTTGAAGTCCTATGAGTGTGCCTGTAGAATAGACGGCCAGAAACAAGGTCTGGAAAAACGCCCATAGCTGGGCAAGTTAGCAAGGGAGTCAGAATACAAATAAGAAAAGAGACTCAGAATAATACCCCCCAAAATAAAAGAAAGTTTCAGGAATCAGGGAGTCATCAATAATGTTCAATGCTGTAAGGAGAACAAGTAAAATGAAGACTGAAACCAGGCATTGTATTTACCTAGAAACCTCAGGGCAGCACATGGTCTCACACTGGCTGCTCAGGAGAGTCACCTGGGAAGCCTGAAAGCTCCTGACACCTTGGCCATGCCCCAGAAGAGTTCAATCAGAACCTCTGGTGATGGGGCCCAGGCATCAGTGGTTTCTAAAGGTACCCAGGGGATTTCAGTGTACAGCCAAGACTGAGAACCACAGCCATAGAGAAGGGAATTTCAGAGGGGAGGTGGGGGTTGAGGCATTTTATACAGTGAATAGGGAAAGAGAAATATAAGACAGGGGGTATAGGTTGAATGTTCCAGAAGAAGAAAAAGGAAAGAAAGAAGTATCTTTCCATAGACCCACAACATGACTACAAGCATTGGCACAAATTCCATGGCCTTCAACTATCTCCTTATATCGCTCCGATCTCCTTATTCCATATGTATCCCATAACACAGCAGGGCAAGGTATATAAGCAAAAGAGAGTTTACCATTTCTAAGGAGTTTCACCCATACCAGGAACAAAATTGACATTAGTTGGTCAGGATTCCTATAGAATGGTCAAAATTTTGAGAAGTCTGCTCAATTTTTTTTAACTATTTAAAAACTAATTATTAAAATATGCAATTAATATGTTCCCCATCTATATGTTAACCATTAAATGGGCATAATCCATTAATTTATAATTATTATACTATATTAAATTGTATAACATTTAAATAATACACTTATGTAGTATACAATCATTACAGTAAATTATATTTATAATGGTTATATGTAGTTATTCATATACTATAACTTTATGTGAAGCAATAATATTGCCATGATGATTGTTTTGAAAGTTTCTCATTATAAAAAGTCATTCAGGAAAATTTATCATTTTACTTGATCATACCCCCTTAAAAGAAAAATTATTTCAACATGGAAATTTAAAAATAATAGCTAATAATATACAGAGGGAAAAAATAATACTAGGAAACATTTCAAAGTAGGAAACATAAATATAGGGAAAAATCAAATTGATATTTGATTAAAATTAAAACATACAGAAACATGCTAAGTAATTATGATTCCTGGGTCTGCAGACATGTGTTTTTATCTAGAATAATGCTTCCTGTTTCAGCTATTGAACTGGAATACTCAGTAGACCTTGGATTGTCATGGCACCCACTAGTAAGGGACTGTCTGCCTACCAATGTTGAATGCAGTCGCTATCATCTGCAGCGTATCCTGGTGTCGGATACTTTCAACAAGTGGACCAGAATCACTCTGCCTCTCTTCTGGGCCACCCTCACTATGAATAATTTGCATCCCCAAGGTTGAGTATTTGTGTCAGCACACACACACACGTACACCCCATACACGCACACACGCACACATAAACCAGTCTTAGAAGGAATTAAAACTGACATCATTGCACTCTTGGACCCTTCACCTGAACTTACAGACCTGTCAGGATTCTTAGAGTCTCCTAGTCTTTCGCCATCCCGTGCCCCTCTTCTTCCTAGAGATACAAACCAGGATGTTCACAAGGGCCTTGTTTGGTTTTAGATTCAGGGGGAGGGGCACTGAAATTTGAGGAATTTGATTACTTTCAAGGTCCTACAGAATCCAGATTTTTTTATATTTCCATTAGTTTGAACGTAATGGACCTATGTCAGAAGGAATTCCAGAAGTACTCTTTCTACCACAGACACAATCAGTCAACACCAGACTAGGCAGTGGGGGTAGAACTTTGAAAAGAGAAGATAGAAAAGTAGAAGGGACACACCCTGTCTTCAGAAGATACAGACTAGTTGAGGGTCCATGTGGGGTCCAGTAAATCAAGTGCTCTGTGGAGTGGTACTGATGCAAAAGGTAATGAGAACTTAAAGGGGGGAAAGATGACCAGTGGTTGGCCAATCCAAGAAGTTAAGGAACATTTCTCAAGGGAGCTAAGTCTTAAGTGGACCTTGAAGGTTGCAGTGGGTTTTAAGAGTGGATGGAGAAGAAAGGACACTCCAAACTAGGCTGGAAGCATAAGCAAAGAAGCAGATGTGGGCGTTCTCCCCATGTTTGGGGGAGACTATGAGCAGATCAGCCTGAACAGGCAATATTTACATCTAAAGGAGAAAAGCAGAGTGTATTGATTTTGAAAGCAGACTAGACTCTTACTCCCTCATTAACATGGGAAGTTTATGGGAGCCCAGAGGAGTAAGTTATCACGTGGTCAACCTGCAGCAGCACCAGGACTGACATTCTGCCCTCATGGGCCCAGTCACGTGTACTTTCTACCATAGGCTGGTGCACCCTCCTGAGAGAAGTTAAAATGAAAGATAACATGAAAGAGGAAAGTGGCTAAGTGGAGTTGGCAACAAATTATGAAGGGCCTCTTTTAAAAGGCAGGCACAGAATCTGTGCTTGATAAGGTCATGAACAGGAGAGTACAAGCACAGAGGGGGACGTGGTGTGTTTTAGGGAGATTAGCTCAGGATGAAGGTGGGTAGAGAAGAATCCCAGTCAAGAAGCCACAGTGGTAATCTCAGTGGGAGGCAATGCAGGCTTGCACTGTGTGGCATGAAGAGCACTGGAGTGGATAAAATTGATATGAGACAATGCAAACAAAAAGTCAAGAAGCAGCAGATCTCAGAACTAGGTAACAGGTTGAACAGAGGGGAGAGAGAAGAGTAAAATTTATCAAATAACTTCTAAATTTTGAACCCCGAAAACTAGTGTAAAAGTATTTCCATTGATAAAATTCGTTAGTTAAGAAGAGATGTTCGTTTATGACAGGAAATGGTAAGTTTTTCTTAGTTCAGGTGAAAGTAGTTCTAAGTGAAGATCTCCTTTAGTGAGGAGGATGTACAATATGGAAAGCAGGAACTTTGTCTACACTGTTCATCGCAATACACCCAGCATCCAGCACAGTGCTGGGCTCAATAAACACTGGTTGAATAAATAAAATCATTTTGAGTTTGGGAGATTCTGGCACAGAGGTAACAGTTGAAGTCCTATGAGTGTGCCTGTAGAATAGACGGCCAGAAACAAGGTCTGGAAAAACGCCCATAGCTGGGCAAGTTAGCAAGGGAGTCAGAATACAAATAAGAAAAGAGACTCAGAATAATACCCCCCAAAATAAAAGAAAGTTTCAGGAATCAGGGAGTCATCAATAATGTTCAATGCTGTAAGGAGAACAAGTAAAATGAAGACTGAAACCAGGCATTGTATTTACCTAGAAACCTCAGGGCAGCACATGGTCTCACACTGGCTGCTCAGGAGAGTCACCTGGGAAGCCTGAAAGCTCCTGACACCTTGGCCATGCCCCAGAAGAGTTCAATCAGAACCTCTGGTGATGGGGCCCAGGCATCAGTGGTTTCTAAAGGTACCCAGGGGATTTCAGTGTACAGCCAAGACTGAGAACCACAGCCATAGAGAAGGGAATTTCAGAGGGGAGGTGGGGGTTGAGGCATTTTATACAGTGAATAGGGAAAGAGAAATATAAGACAGGGGGTATAGGTTGAATGTTCCAGAAGAAGAAAAAGGAAAGAAAGAAGTATCTTTCCATAGACCCACAACATGACTACAAGCATTGGCACAAATTCCATGGCCTTCAACTATCTCCTTATATCGCTCCGATCTCCTTATTCCATATATATCCCATAACACAGCAGGGCAAGGTATATAAGCAAAAGAGAGTTTACCATTTCTAAGGAGTTTCACCCATACCAGGAACAAAATTGACATTAGTTGGTCAGGATTCCTATAGAATGGTCAAAATTTTGAGAAGTCTGCTCAATTTTTTTTAACTATTTAAAAACTAATTATTAAAATATGCAATTAATATGTTCCCCATCTGTATGTTAACCATTAAATGGGCATAATCCATTAATTTATAATTATTATACTATATTAAATTGTATAACATTTAAATAATACACTTATGTAGTATACAATCATTACAGTAAATTATATTTATAATGGTTATATGTAGTTATTCATATACTATAACTTTATGTGAAGCAATAATATTGCCATGATGATTGTTTTGAAAGTTTCTCATTATAAAAAGTCATTAAGGAAAATTTATCATTTTACTTGATCATACCCCCTTAAAAGAAAAATTATTTCAACATGGAAATTTAAAAATAATAGCTAATAATATACAGAGGGAAAAAATAATACTAGGAAACATTTCAAAGTAGGAAACATAAATATAGGGAAAAATCAAATTGATATTTGATTAAAATTAAAACATACAGAAACATGCTAAGTAATTATGATTCCTGGGTCTGCAGACATGTGTTTTTATCTAGAATAATGCTTCCTGTTTCAGCTATTGAACTGGAATACTCAGTAGACCTTGGATTGTCATGGCACCCACTAGTAAGGGACTGTCTGCCTACCAACGTTGAATGCAGTCGCTATTATCTGCAGCGTATCCTGGTGTCGGATACTTTCAACAAGTGGACCAGAATCACTCTGCCTCTCCCTCCTTACACCAGGTACGGATGCTTCTGCAGGCAGTGAACCCCAATGTGATAAAATTTGGCATGTCAGATTTTAGCACAGCAAGTTTAAATGAGATATGTGAGATTTTGTTACTCGTTCATGGTATTACCATGTATGATTATTAAGGCTATCTTAATAGGTAAAATAGAAAGTTTTACCAGTTTTTGTGGTGGCATTATTCTGTGGTTTCCCAAAATCCAGGCCTTTACTGACTTTTAACACTAATATTTTTAAAGAACGGCCTACACAAGAAAACAGTGGCTGCATCCCCTGGTTTTTCCAACTTAATTCAGAGATGCCAAGATCAAGTCATTTAAAATAGCTCCATTGGATAAGAAGTAGATTAAAATGAAGTCTGTTTTCTCCCTGTCAGATTGCTATAAATATAGGAGTGAGTGATGTCATATAAGTAAATGTAGCAAATAAACGTGTATTAAAATTAGCATCTGATTTTGAAATTTTATTTTGAACAGTATCTTAAGAATTATCACCTGAAGCATTCTTTCATGTGAAAAACAATTATAACTGCTTCATTCATTGTGTCTATGGGGGGCCATTGTGGCTTAATAAAATTGCCTGGTAAACGCTGGTGAAGAAGTTAAATCTAAACTATCTGTGCATTTGCCCTCCTGTTTGAGTAAAGCAGAAATTAACTTTGCCTAGTGGAATAGTGTTATATGACTTTCTTTCACCATCTAAAGGAAGTGCTGATTATAGGAAAAGTTTGAAATCTTGATAGAAACTGCCACTCCCTCCAAGAAAATGGTGATCAGTTGCTGCCGTTAAGAAATAAGCAAAGCACCCAATGCAGTGTGCGGAACAGGAGTTATAGTCTGGGCTCATTATTGTTTTGTCACTTCCCCACAAATGAAGAATGAATAAATCTTCCTGGCAAATGACCATAAAATTCTACCATTCATCTAGAGCATAACTTTTCTTGGGATTATCATAGATGGGATGGTTTCAGTTACTAACAGCCTGGGGCTGCTTTACAATTGCTGGCGGAGAGGTGCAAGACTATATTAACTGTCAGCGGAGTTGCCAAGTTTAAATGAGATACGTGAGATTTTGTTGCTCATTAAAGGTGTTGCCACTCATGAATTATTAAGGTGATCTTAGTAAGTAAAATAGAAAAAACTCCATTAAGGCAGCCGTCTTTTAAGTCTTTATGAATTCTATGAATTATTACCCAGCTACTTGGTAGCATTTTGCAAATAAGCGACATTCTAAGATTTACTCCAATTAGTCATTATGCCCTTGAGTCTTTTGCTTGAGAAAAGTAATTATTCCTCATCTTTTAATCTACCTTTTAATTGTCTCTTGCACATACCCACAAGAATTTTGACCCTTTCAAATGATATTTGAAAAAATCTGATGAGCCTCTATTTTCTCCTGTTACTGTATTGAAAATATGTGATTTCTTTGTTATGTTACCCTCAAGGCTCATGTACAATGGTCTTAAAGGCAACACTGCCTTATAACAAGGCCCTCTGGGTAATTCAGAAGGAAACGTGCCTGGATGGAGCCCAAGTCAGACCCACTTCTTACTGTGTTCTGCCATGTGCTAAAGATTATTAGAACAACATGCCAGTCACAGAGCACTTTGCCTCAAACATGAGTTAACATATTTATACTATGTCTGCTTTTACATCCAGTCACTTGGTACCTATGATGTGTCTTTGTTTTAAGTTGAACTTACTGCCTCAATGTCTGGAAATGTGTCGAAACGTCAATGTTTATGTTCTGGTCCACCAGGCCAGAACTGAGGATTTCAGTTTGTAGCTCTTTGCTGTAAACAAACATGATGCTGATAACTTAAAGACGTGTGCTAAGTAGAGGTTAGGAGTGTCTGTGACCATGTGACAATTGCAGCCTCCTCTACTCGAATATCATGTAATCACAAGGTCTGGATCCCAGTATTGTTGGCGAGAGAGACAACCTGAGGCTGGTTGTCTACAAACAGACATCAAACCATTCACTAAACTGAAGTGGCCAGTAATCATCACTAGCAATTATTCATTCATGTAGTCATTCATTAAAAAAATATTTCTGAATCGTTTAATTATGTACTAGGTCTATGTAGGAGCTGAACTTATCCCTGCCTTGAGCAGCTTTCAGTTCAGTGGGGAAAGGGATATTTACCAGAAATCACCAATAATCACAGAAGTAAATATAAAATTCAACTGTGATAAGTGATGGAGAACAGGTACGTGGTGCTCTAAAATTATATGTCAGAGGGAGATTTGACTTGGCTGAGAAGGCCAAGGAATGCTTTCTTGAAAAAGGATAATCGAGGTAAGATACGAAGGATGAACAGGAGCTAATTAGGTAAAGTGTGCAGGTAAGAGTGTTCCAGGCAAGGAAAAGAGTCTACAGTATGAGGAAGTAGGCATATTTGAGACGCTGAACATATAGATCAGAGAGGAGCAGAGAGAGGTGTGAGAAGGTGCCAGACTGTGAAGAGCATTGCAAGTTGTATTAAGGATTTGGGAATTCATTATAGGGACACTTAAAAGCCTGTTAAAGTGTGTGGGAATAGGGAGACATGATCAGATTTGCATTCAGAAAAGCTTTTTTCTCCAGTGTGGAGATCACATTGGAGAGGGTAAGAGTTGATGTGAAGAGGCCCTTAAAGAGGTCAGAAATGCAGGTTGTTGGGCCAGGTGCTGGAGCAGACATGGAGAGAAGTGGAGACACGGAAGCAGCAAAACTGACCGAGCTTGCTGATGAAATAGACACAGGAGGCTGAGGGAAAGGGCAGTGCTGAAGATGAACCCTGGTGTCTGAGTTGCAAAACTGAGTGGATGCTGGTGCGTCTCACTGGGAAGGGAACACGGAGACTAAACACAAGGTACATTACACTCTGCTCCAGACATTGTTAAAACCTAAATAATTGGGTAGATTCATAGTTTCTATTCCTTGCCGTACACATTGATTAAGTTAGATCTTCCTCAAAGAAGATCTACCAAAAAAAAGAAAAAGAATGAAAAGCATTGCAGTATAGTGGAGAGCTCTGCCTCTTTATTCCTTGGAGCTTTTAAGCAAGTCATTTCCTGTCTCTTAAACTTCAGTTTCTTCATCTGAAAAATGGAGATCCTTTTTACCATATGAAAATCTCATAAATGTGCATGGAAGTGTTTGGAATAGTGTCAAGATTTATAAAACTATAAACCACTTTACTTTTATGAGTTAGCCACATAACTTATTAACCATAGCACAAGTTTATTATCAGATTTCAACTTCAGACTAAGAAATATTCCTAAATCCCAGGTCAGCTTAACAAAAGTGAGCCCATGATAATGGTAGGACAATGTCTTAAGTTTTTGCCCTGGAGGAGGTCACAGTCTGTTTAAGGAAAATGAGAAGTGTACCCAAGAAACAACTGAAATTTAATACATGTTGTATATAATTTAGAGCTTCACTGAGGAATACGCTAGAATCGCCCTAGGTATTGAGAAATGGGGAAATGGGAGGTAACATTAAATACCAGAGTTAGGAGAGTTTCATGGAAGAGATGAGGCCTGGCCTTGATAGCTAGGAATTAGACAGGTAAGGGGAAGAACATTCTAAATCAGGGGAACAATATGAACAGGGCGGAGACATGTGGACATGAGCCTGGGAGAAGCACAGGAGTTGCTGATTAAAGCAGAGGGCTCCTACCTGGGAGCTGTGGAAGGATGCTGGTTAGTAGGGTTGGATTAACTTACCGCAATCATTGAAGCAAGGCAGAGGAGTTTGGACTTAGAGAAAAAAATGAACTATGGTGGGTTTTGAGCTGAGAATATTCTTCCAAGAAAAGAATGGGGAGAGCAGAGAGACTCAAATAAGAGAAGGTGGCACAGGTGTTGTGATAATAACCTAAAGACGAAGTAAGCATTGTCTGAGCTGCAGCTAACATGCAGGGGATGAGGCAGATACTACAGAACGTGTCAAAAGAAGAACTGATAAAACTCAAGGCACTAACTTCTCCTTCTCCATTACACACACTGAGAGATAACTCTAAAGCTTGGGAGAGTAGTGAGAAGAGGTGGGGAGAGAACTAAAGTTGATTCCAGGAGGGACAGTATGGAAAATATAGTCAGATGATGCTGAACTAAATGTGATGACAGGAAATGCAAATAAAAACATCCATTTGATAGAGATGCGAAGAGCTGAGCCCAAGGGAAGGTAATAAACATTGGAGGCACGAGCATAGAGGTGACAGGCAATGCTGTAAAACTGCCTCTGCTTCCCCTAAGAAAATGTTTAAAAAGAAAAGCGAGGACTCCTAAATTTATTAGCAGAATGAGAGGAAATGGCTAGCAGAGGAACCGAGGGGATTCAGTCAGGGAGGTAGAAGAGTCAAAATGACATGGTATCCGGAAGCCAAGCGAGAAGAGATTATCGTGCGGGAAGAGATGGCCATCCATGACATAAGCTTCAGCGAGTAGGGAAAAAAAGTTTCACAACAAATTTACTGGATTTTTCAATTAGGAGATAATCAGTGACCTTCAAAAGAACAGTTTCAATAAGATGCTGGCAATAAATACAGCTTGTGTGCCTCCAAAGCTCATGGGCTTAACGACTATTAGTTCTACATCTTTATTGCTTGCGTAAGAGATATGGTCGCAGGAGAGACAGGAAGGGAGGAATGCCAGAAGTTCTTGAGAGAGACTGAAAAAGAAGATAGGAAAATGCCAAAACCAATTGCATAGTCCTACTCTGAACCTGCCTCCTCCAAGTTACTAACTCCAGACCTAAAAATAAGAGGTGGCTCAAGTGGCATGGGTTCTTGAATGTCACCTGAGACCCCAGGTGAGTCAATGGAAGGGCAGGTAACCCAAATCCGCTGAGAAAGGGAGGAGGGGAGTGGCCACTGGGAGGCTCAGGTGTGACTTGGCTATTTTAAGTTTGAAGATGATCCATTCCCTTCTACTTGCCCTATGACCTAGCTGATACCATCTTCTTTAAAGATTAACTACAACAATTTGGAAGCCAAGTGGTTTTAGCCACAGCATGGGAGCTACTTAATGTTTGCAGGAAGTTCCAAGGTAAGGTGTTTAAGCACAGGAAAGAGTAAGATTGTAGGATAGGGGTGATGGGACAGAGAGAGGAGGCTATAGCTTTTTGCAGGTAAAAAGATTTAGGGAGGGAGATGGTTTTCAATGATATTCTCATATACTATCATTGCAAACAGAGAAAAGGTCTTATTCTAAGAAAACCAAATAACTAGGCATAATATTTACAGGGCTCTTCCAATATTAAATGGAGTTACAAGTTCATTTTTTTTTTTTTTATTTCAGCAAATTATGGGTGTACATACGTTTAGGTTACATGT
>NW_012148841.1:4616460-4622136 GCF_000956105.1 Propithecus coquereli | reverse complement strand
ATAGTCCAAAGAACTGCTTTTCTCTTTGAGCAACTTTAAAGATCATGTGTATTTGGATGAACCATTTACATTCAGAAGAGTTAAAGTTGATGTAAAATCAGTCTCCTTGGAGCTACTATCATTTTTATTTTTAAGTATTGCAGGAAGGTGTTATTTCAGTTATTTCACACATGGAATTTTGGAAAATATAACATGACATCTTTTATTCATATCTTAGAAGGTTTTCCTGGACTCTGTAGTTGTTCCAAGCCCGAAAGAACTTGTTGGTCTAAACTGGACCAATTACTATCACAATAAGGAGACTTTGTAACAGCACTTTGGTCCTTCATTTTCTTATGTTCTTCTGAGTTTTAGATTGACCTGCTCATAAAGAAAATTCTAAAACATTGCAATATTGGCTTACTAAATCAGTGAATTACTACAGACATAAAACAGAATTCAAACTTAACTGTTTACTTCATTGCTACAGAAAGTCACTTTATAGCATTTTGTTAAGAAAAAAGCTTCATGTGAATCTTTGAGAGTCTTTGATATATACTCATTCAATAAAAGCAATGATTGATATACTAACTATAGAAGATAAAAACATGTGCCTGACAAATTCTTGAGAAAACTGATGTGCCTTAAAAAATATTCATAAACCAGATTCACTTATTCCTAGTGTTAAAGAAAGCCTCACAAAGATGCTGATATTTAATGTAAAGAACAATATAATTTAGTTAGATATCAGAAAAAGGGAAGGGAGTAGAAGAAGAGAGAGTATTTAATTTGGAGATAATTAGCACATGAGAAAGTAAAGAGGTATGAAATCGTGAAAGGTTGAAAAAGTTCATTTATATTTTCAGAAGAAAATTATAAAGTAGATAAATAGACATTTTAAATGTAAGACATGAAACCATAAAAATTCTAGAAGAAAATGTTAGGAAAACTCTTCTGGATATTGGTCTAGGCAAAGAATTTATGACTAAGACCCCAATGTCAATCACAACAACAGCAAAAATAAATAAATGGGACTTGATTAAGTTAAAAAGCTGCACAGTTAAGGGAATTATCAACAGAGCAAATAGACAACCTACAGAATGGGAGAAAATATTTGCATGCTATACATCTGATAAAGGGCTAATAACAAGAATCTACAAAGAACTCAAACAAATCAATAAGAAAAAACCAAACCATTAAAAAGTGGGTAAAAGACATGAACAGAAGCTTTTCAAAAGAAGACAGACAAATGGCCCATAACAATATAAAAAAATGCTCAGCATCGCTAATCATGAGGGAAATGCAAATTAAAACCACAATGAGATATCACCTTACCCCAGTTAGAATGGCTTTTATTAAAAAGTCCAAAAACAGTAGATACTGGTGTGGTTGCAGAGAGAAAGAAATGCTTAGATACTGTTGGTGGGACTGCAAATTAGTACAACCTCTATGGAAAACAGTATGGAGATATCTCAAATAACTAAAAGTAGACCTACCATTTGATCCAGCAATCCCACTATTGGATATTTGCCAAAAGGAAAAAAAGTCGTTTTATCAAAAAAACACCTGAAGTTGAATGTTTATGTTAGCACAATTCACAATTGCAAAGATGTGGAATCAACTCAAGGGCCCATGAATTCATGAGTGGACTAACAAAATGTGGTATATGAATACCATGGAATATTACTAAGCCATGAAAAGGGGTGGATTAAGGCCTTTCACAATTTTGATGGAACTGGAGACCGTTGTCCTAAGTGAAATATCTAAAGAATGGAGAAACAAACACCACATGTATTTGCTAAAATTTAATTGGAACTAACCGATGAGCACACGTGTACAGAGGGAAGTAAAACTCAATGGAAATCAAGCAAGGGGAGGGAGCAGGAGGGGAGGGGCAGAAATCTACCTAATGGGTACACTGAACACTATCTGGGTTATGGGCACACTTACAACCTTGACTCAAGCATTAGAAAAGCAATCCATGTAACCAAAAACATCTACACCCTCATAATATTTTGAAATAATAAAAAATAAAAATAAAAAAATCATAAGCAGTTTAAATCCCCATAGCAGCTAGTCATCTGCTTTAAGTATGTCACTTTTTTCAGGGACACTAATACATCAATATTACTCCAGGTTCCAAGATGAGTGAAAGGTGTTCCAGGTCTTTAAGAGTCATTTGTTGTCAAAAATGTTTATATATTCCATGTTTTATTGTACACAGTCATGCCCACTAATCCACTCTTTCAAGGTAATTCATATCAAATGGGATGGCTGGAATCGATGTGGTTAGGTATAGATATTTCTTATATACTTTTTAGAAGTATTTGTACCCTAAATAAGAAAAACAGAATTTTTCAAAAGATATTATCAGAAATTAATTCTAAATCATTTTATTTTGGTCTTGAAAGTAAATCTGTGCTAATGGAAAGTATTGTTTTCCAGCATGAATTAAATTATTGCAGTCTATAATTCCTGCTGGAGATAGTAGGTTTCTGGCAAAATGATGTTACATTTGCATTTTGATAGCATACAGTGTTAGGCTGTTCCCTTCAAATTCAGAGAAACACAAATATATTAGAGTATTCTCAAGAGAAATATAAGTTACTCCATTATATTTTACCAGGCACATTCATGGGACTTCCAATAAAATCTGTAATTTTTGTAAATCAAACAGCCAAGTAATGAAATACCTTATTTTCCATAAAGTAGGAAACATGCATATATTTCATCATTTATAAGCTTATTTTATTTCTCCAGCATGGAGATCAATAATGTCTTAGAGTTATGTCTATTATAGGAGGACTTTTAACTGCTAACATGTGAATCTTATATGGCAAGATGAAAGTGACATGTTTAGACTGTTATCAATATAATCTTAAGAATAAAAGGGTTTTTTTTATTATAGTTTTTTTATTTTTTTATTTTTTTTATTTCAGCATATTATGGGGGTACAGATGTTTAGGTTAGGTGTGTTGCCCTTGGTTCCCCCCCCACCGAAGTCCGTGTTTCAAATATGTCCATCCTTCGGGTAGTGCGCATTGCCCTCCTTGTGTATACAAATACCCATTTTTTAAGGAGAGATTCTTTAAACTTGCTCTGGTACTCTATTTCTGTCCATTGTTACTTCTAAAATAACAGTATCTTTTGAAAGGCTTTTTGCAAGCATTCACATTACTGAACATCTTGTTAAAATTTTTCAACCAAACCAAAGCAGCATTGGACCATAGCCATTTTCTCATGCATCATTTTGATACTTTGAACATCATTGCTATTACTTTACCAAATTTTTGCTGGTCTTTCAGGATTACAAAACATAATAAGATAATTTTGTCAGATATAAGCTGTGGTACTATTGTTTTACACATACTGAATATATGAATTTATATAATATAACTAGCTCTTCACCATATGTAGTTTGAGAAACATTCTGTAACCTTGTGATAGATGATATATGAATTTATATAATAAAACTAGCTCTTCACCATATGTAGTTTGAGAAACATTCTGTAACCTTGTGATAGATGAAAATTTAACTCAAAAAATAAAGTGATAAAAAACAACCTTATATTATGTCCAAAAGATGTATAAACAGATATTTTTAACCTGCTAACTTAAAAAAAATAATAAATGTTTAAGCATAATGTTTTCATATGGGTTAACATCATTTAACATAATGCTCAACACTCAACCTAAATTTAGCCCTGTCTTAATTTTGAGAATTCAGTGCTCTTCAAGTGTGCAAAAGGATATTTATCAAGCCAGTCTAAACTAATCTGGCTTTTTGCCAAGTGCAAGAATTTTTTTTGTTTTTCTCATGAATATGGGTATTCTGCATTTTACTTCTCCACCTCTGCAAGCTCATTATTAGATAATTCATTGCAATGAAAGAAAGTCCTGACCAAATTTCTCAGAAGGATGGATATCTATTAGCTCTAATGAGGAGGAAGAGGGCAAAAATTTGTTTGAATGTTGGAGTTCCTTCTCTCTGCCCTCTGGTATTCTAACCAGACCTTTTATGTATGTCTAATTATTAAGCAGATGTGATAGTATTCTTACATGGCTAAACTTGTAATCAGCTCTTGACCCAGGATATTTTTTTTTTGAGGTAGAGAGAAACTGAATACTTCTGGACCTCTAATGCCATTATACCACTCCCAGTTATTCGCTTAATTTAAACAACAGTAATACTGGCAGCCAAAAAATTGTTTCATAAAACCTATGTTAATTACTACAACTTAAAACATCTATACAGATACAAGTTCTTTTAAAAATTAATTTTATTTAGATATAATTTATACATAATAAAATTTACTCATTGTAAGTATATAGTTCTAGGTGTAATCCTTCATGGGCTTAATTTAAGCTCAAGTCTCCCAGATAGAGTTTCTTCATATGCTAAGTAGCCAATACAAATAGTTGAATCAAATTAAGATAATTAATATGCTAAATGATTGCACATATTTTATTCAACTTACCTATGCATAACCCTTTTATTTCTCAATATGATATAAAACATAACAGCTTTACTGAAAATATTACGTGCTAATAGAGACTATTCAATTATTACAAATGCATTTGGGTCATTTGCCTGTGTCCTTTGTAATCAGCTTACATTCAATGCCACTGACCTAGGCAAGAAGCTATGGAAATAGGAGAATTTCTGTGGGAGGATATGAATTTTTCAACTTTTATAACACTACCATTAATTATTTTTCACTATATATTACAATTAATAATATATTAAAATTAATAAATATTATTTTATAGACATTTAATATAAATGTTCTTTATAGAACATCACTATCTCAAATAATGAGAATCAACTGTGTATCACATTCAAGCAGAAATGTTAAAAGCCACTGTACAATTAGATCCTGCTCTTTTTACTCTACCATTAGAATGTCAGGTCCTAAATAGGAAGTGTGTCTTTAGCCTGGGTTCTGGGATGGAAATTCGTGTAGAGTTGAATCACAGCAGCCAACCCACAGCTGCCTGCATGTACTGGGGATGAGAAATATGTGTTTGAGGTTGATACTGCTGTAAAGCTACCTGATATAATGCATTTATCCCATTGCTAAAATTATCAGTGAAAAATTATTTATCATGTAAACACTTGATAGCAGGGAACATGCTCTGTGCCTAACACAGTGTCAAACACAATAATACTCAGTAAGTATTGAATGGGTGTATAAATGTATGAATGAATAAATAAAACTGAAAGATATCATAGGATATACTATCACCTAAGTTTGGGAAGAAGAAGAGTAATTAAAGTCATTGGAGACTACTTGAGGATATGGGAACAGATTAGGTCCTAGGAAATTGGGAACATCATGAAGTCATTTGCCCAATTCTGTGCGATATCATTTGCCCAAGAATCTGTAACTAATTTAGTCTATAAAATAGATAACTTGGTAAAGCTTGAATAATAAGTTTTGTGCTTGACATGCTCCCAGTAAATATTTAATAAATATATGTTTATAAGGCTGTTTAAATAACATTTTATGAAAAATATATCCTATCTTATTAAAATAAGGAAGTAAACTGGAACCCAAGGATACTCCATCAAAGATTATAACATTTCTTTGATTAGAAAGTGAGTGATTAAAAAATTCAATGTTATTAAATCAAGGTCACAGCAACATAAATTTACTTGGTTCATTTATTTTAAAGAATAAATTTTAGCTTTAATTA
>NW_012148841.1:4565930-4616410 GCF_000956105.1 Propithecus coquereli | reverse complement strand
TATTTTGGATACTACATTAAAACAAATTAAATCTATTTCCATTTCTACTACAGCAGAAATTAAAACTATTTCCAGAAATTCTGCATTCCCTCTATGCTTTCTTTTCTTCTGTTTCTTTTTCTTTTTTATTTTTTAAGTGCATACTTAGGATAGATACCCTCTACGCTTTATAAGTTGCCAACAGTGTTGTCAAAGTTTTATCAGAGAATTTGAGATTTAGCTGACTTTGTACATATTGGTATAGATGGATAATTAGGATTGTTTGGACCCTGAACCTATAGGCCAAACACTTCTCTCATACAAGTATTCAGACCTCCATGTATTATAAGAAAGTTTAGTAGAAAAGAAGATCAAATGGCAGTATACATTCTTTTGTGGACAGATTAATGCTACCTAAAAATCCAAAAATATTTCAGTCATGTAGCATCCTACAATTCATAGTGTTGATTATAATCACCAAGAGAGAATTTTTGTACCATGAGATCTGGGATACCTGGGTTAAGCTTCCCACTGCTAGCTGCCAGATCTATGGTCTTCCAGCCTTTGCTGACCATCCAGGACAACCAGGGTTCTCAGCAACACATCAAGTCCAGCAATAACATGCTAAGCCAGGTGGATTCTAGGTTTAGTGCTAAAGCTAAGAAGTTGTATAAGTCCCCCTTCCTTGCTGGCAGTCCCCACACCTGTGAAATGAGCCAATTGAACAAGACACTTTCTAAGAATCACCCCTTCATTTATTTCCACCCCAGAGTGTGATTTCTTTGTTTTATTCATAACTCAATGCACTATGTGGATCTACCGCAGGGCATGGTCTTTGTGCCCCCCTCTGATGGCTCACCCCTTTAGAGTCCTTCACCATAAGTAATCCATTCACACCCTGGTTCATGCCTCCTAGAGCTTACTTTTTCTCTAGCTGTTGTCTGTAGGTCATGGGCTGTGGCTCTCTGTTCAGTTGAGCTGACATATGCTTTTTCCCAATGCTGGGGACTATACAGCTTGCTTGGAGGAAGGTAACGGACCCTTCCCCTAGGAGCCACAGGCCAGATCATCTCATTTTGCTTAATGGCAGCACCCAAGACTCATCTTAGAGATTAAGAACATGAACACCAGAAACAGAATCTCTAACAGCCACTATGGACTGATTTAGGAAATGTGAAAGTACTAAATAAAAGTTATAGGGAAATATTTTCTGTGTGATACATATTCTCTCATAATCACTGTACCATAAGCCTTGAAGTAATACACAGTTCTGTAATGTATCCCTGCGTATTATACTAGAAAGACTGTTCCTGGCAAAGTCTGTTAATCCCTCAACAGTCAGAGTATGCTCATGATTCTAGGAGCACTCTGCTTTAATAAAACATGGTTTTGGAACATAAAGGTATACCATTGCTGCCTTGGTATGTTAGCTGTCTCATATGCCAGTTAGAGGTGAGGCCAAGCCTGTGACTATTGCTTCTCAGAGGCTGTTGCTTCTTCCTAGTTGGGTCCTCTCAGGCACCTCAGCACAGGGGCAGGCTCACCCAGACTTAGTTCCACTAACAAATGTGGCCCCAGAAGACCCCCTTTCTACTTACTTGTGTAAATAAGAGACTTCCAACTCCTTTTGTGATTAGGATTCCTGAGGAAAACTTGCATTTTAGCAATAGCTTTTTATAGCTAATAGTCTTCACTTAAAAAAAAAAAAACAGCTTTGTTGAGCTATAATTCATATACCATACAATTCACACATTTAAAGTGTACAATTCAGTGGGTTTTAGTCATTACTAAAAATGAGTAAACAGAGTGTGAAACCATCACCACAATCTAATTTTAGAACATTTTGTCCCCCTAAAAGAAATCCTGTACCCATTAGCAGTGACTCCCCACTCTCCATCCCCCATCCCAGCCCTAGGCAGCCACTGATCTACATTCTGTATTTGCCTATTCTGAACATTTCCTATGAATGGAATCACATAATTGTGTTTGTTTTATGAATGGCTTCTTTCACTTAGCATCGAGGGTCAGATATCGACACTGTAGCATGTATCAGTCCTTCAGTCCCCCTTATGGCTGAATAATATTCCATCATATGGATTTGCCACATTTTATTTATCCATTCATTAGTTAATGGACATTTGGGTTCTCTCCGCCTTTTATGCTGCTATGAACATTCGTGTACAAGTTCTTGTGTCAACTTGTGTTTTCATTTCTCTTGGGTATATACCTAGGAGTGGAACTGCTGGGTAATATGGTACCTATGTTCAACATTTTAAGAAACTGACAATTTTCTTTCACAGTGGCTGTACCACTTTACATTCCTACCAACAATGTACAAGGGTTCCAATTTATCTACATCCTTGTCAACACTTGTTATTGTCTGTCTTTTTTACCACAGTCATCCTCTTGGGTGTGAGGTTGTATCTCACTGTGGTTTTGATTTGCATCTCTCTAATGACTGGTGATGTTAAACATCTTATTGTGTGTTTGCTTATTGACCATTTATATATCTTCTTTGGAATGTTTTCTACTTTTGACTAATAAAAATAAATAGGCTAATGGAGGAAATTTTATGCCAAATATAAAGGTCTTGGCTAGCAAGGAAAATACAGGACACATTTTCAAATGGAGAACCTCTAATTCAAACACAGAGGGCCAAGGGCTTCAGCTATGAAACTGACACGGAAGTCAAGATAAATAGACTTGTGTGTACATATAGCAGCAATGCACACCACCTTCCATAGCTAAACAACTGTTCATATTTAGGGGTGATGGCAAGGGAAAGATGATTTCATTGAAGTTGTCGTCAAGTTCTGGAAGATTTACTTAATGGGAATACAAAGTAATAATGAACTGAACTTTGTCTCAGTTTTATTAGTAAATCAGTGTGTCTTAGGTTCCTGGGCCTCATCGTCTTCATTGGTAGAGTGGGAGGGTTGGGGTAGATTTTCTAGGCCAACATATTTTACGTATCTCTTTGGGAGTACAGGAAATGTCAGGGAAGAGTGAAGAGGTTAAAAAATATGCATGATTCCTTTCAAAGGGCTTTTTCTTATGATGATGATGGTGACAATGAGGACTTCATAGGTAGATAGAGTCATTCTGAAGAAAAGAGAAGAAACAAAGACTCTGAAAAGTGTATGGAAATCTATTAAAAGGTGGAGGCAGTGTGGGGAAAGGTACCAGTGATAGGAACCATACAGTTGGCAATAACTACTTAGCAAGGATGCCCACTACGCAATGCTTAGGTAGCATTTACTATGTGCTATAGATGGGAAAGAAATGGTATAAATTCAGAAAAGAAGCAAGGGGAAAGACTTCAAGGATATGGAAGAATGAAAGATCTGCTCTGAGGCCATTTTCCCGTATCTCCAAGAAGTAGCAGCTGGTGGTGGCCATCATTATAAGGAATCTTCAGGATAAACGATGACACCTGCCAAGGAACTCCACCAAGACACTCATAGGTCTTGGTAAACACGACCTAATTAATGTTCACAACACCCTTGTGAGGCAGGAAGTAGCATTTCCCTAGTTTTATAGACAGGGAAGTGTCAGCACATAAACATAAGTGATTTGGCCTCTTCACATAGTGAAGCTATGACAGGGCTGGGAATAGGAAGTCCTGGCAATTCAACTTCCAGACTCTCATTTTTAACTTATATTCCAGTTCTTCCCCTTAGTAGAAGTTTTTCCTCTTTTTATAAAATAATATTGGTTAGTATATGCATCCTTGTTTTATGGGCACATAATTACTAGGTGCAGTTATTTCTAAGAATATAAAATCATCACATTTGAGAAGGGGCCTTAGAAATCATCTCATTTAACTCCCTCATTATAATGTTTAGTTTCTCACCAGGGACACAGAACTTACTAGTGCCAGAGTACAAATGAGAGTACCCACTTATCTTTACTCCTGTTGGCCACTCGGGGGTAGTACATTCTTCACGTGGTTTCCCACTGTGTCCTTTTCTGTGGAATGCCAGAAAGTTGTATAAATGGAAAATGTCAGCGTTGGAAGTCCCCATAAAGGCTGTCAACCCCAACAATGCATCTGGCTCTTAAATCTTCTGTGCGGTCTCTCTAAGTGGTTGCCCAGAGTGTGATTAAACACAGCCAGTGATCAGAAAGCCACCACCTGCTAGGCAGCCCATGCCACCTCTGAACTACTGGGACCTCTCCCCCTTTAACAGCCATCAGTCACTGCCTGTCCAGCCTACAAGACATCTCTTATTTGACTCTTTCTGGTCATCTTTATTGCTATCGACTTAATATTCTTTAAGTAAATGTTTATGAAGCCCCATCTATAGATGCCACCAACAATAAAATGGTAAATAAGAATAATCTAACAGAGGAAACTGCATACAAATAGGCACTTTTAATATAAGGTGATAAGGGCTGTTCCCCTAAGATATTAGGGGAACAAGGAAAGTTTATTACTTATCTACCCTATATAAGCACTGAGGATCCAAGACAATACTCCTTGAAGTGATACAGAGATATTCCCTGCCCTTCAGAAGCTTGTAATCTAAAAGAAATGCAGAATAAATGTATAAAAGGAATGCAGAATAAATATATAAATGTTGACTAGTTATCAGAACCCAGGTAATTATATGCTATGAAAATATGGTGTTCCACTACGTCATTTATGAGATGTTACTGCACATAAAGAGATATAGCTGTTAATAAATTTAGTCATGAAAAATAACTCATCAGCAGAGCCACTGAGTTGCACAACTCCAGGAGAGGGGGGCAGCTTCACATAGCTCACCGTGAGAATGGCGGCCCCTGGAACAAACTCCCCTAAGCACTAGATGCTGTACATGGGGTGCATGACGTTGAGCATAAACAGATCAACCCTGCCTGCTCCTTTATAACTTACTGTTCCTCAGAGGAGACAGACATATATCAAATACGTATGCAAATAAATGGCTGACTATAATTGTGACAAGTGCTATGCAAGGAAAAGAACACGGAAGAAGTATCCTTTTAAAAGGGATCAGGAAGAAAATTGCTCTGTGAGGACCTGACATTTCCTCTGAGACCTGAAGGATATACCAGGCAGAGACAGACAGACAGAAGGAAAAGCGTGCAGGCAGAAAGGTGGGAAAGAGTTTGGTGTGCTTTGAGAACTAAGAGAAGAAGTACTCCGGAGGTGAGTGGCTGGGATAAATCAAGAGAGGAGAGGGCCCAGCTCAGGCAGAACCTCGTGGGCCAAGGAGAGGGCTTAGGTTCAAGTTAAATGCAACAGGAAGTGATAGGAGGGTGTTAGGCAGAAATAACTCTGCTGGGGGAACTTGGGAGCAAGAAGGATGGTGAAGAAATCAGTTCGTGCATAGATTCTGCTCAGTGGACGTGTACTGGACTGAACTCCCTATTTTGAGTGAAGATTTTAGTTCTATTTCTTTCCTATTTTGAAAACTTAATATAAATGTTTTCAATTGGAAAATCCTTGCCGTTGTTTGGTCTTTTGTGCTGCCTAAAAGAGATAGTCAAATGACTAACAGTCTCTCAATGACAAAATGTATATGGATCAATAAACACAAATGATTTCATCTACCAGTCTTTTAATGTTCAACTCACTTGAGCCTCGGGCATTGTTTGGATTTTACTGCCATCTAGTGCCTCTGAAAAACACATGTGTATTTGTGTTTCTGAACAAGACACTCCCCAGAACTGTGCGAATGAGCAAACATATTTCTGCTTCTGGAATGGGAGAACCTCTGTTTTGGTTTTACTTATATCGCTTCTAAATCAACATAAAATGAGTCTGGTCTTATTTTGCTCTCGCTTTTCTTTGTTTAGTTATCTAGAGTTTCATTGATCCCTCTGCTTTACACCTTACTGTCTCTAAGGCTTTCCCTGGGGGGACGCCTCAGGAATGCCGTGTGAGGTGGACCAGTGGGCCCACCGCACAAGCGTCTGGCTTTAGGAAGTTAAGTGGGAAGCTGAAATCCAGCCCGTATTCTGTTCCCCAGCTGAATGCAGAGGGGTTGCAGCTGCTCAGGACGGGCATCTTTGCCTAATTTGCATATAGAAGTCAGCAGCAGCCCTGGTGTCACCCCACAATACTCCCATGCAAAATTCAAGGCTCACTGTTCTCCTGAGGCTTCCAGTTTTAGGATTAGTTTTTGTCTTTGATTTAGTCTGTTTTTACAAGGCTCCGAAAGATCGTCACTGGGCCAAAATATAGGATCAAGCTATTGCAGTTTGGTTGGTTTGATTTGTTAACCAAAGTTTTGCATAGACTATTGTGATAATGAATGTTCTTTTTAGAACAGGACTGGGAAGGTACTTGCTTTTGTGTTACTTTCCACACCCTGTTCAAACAGACCAGAACACATTCTCTTCTCCACTGCATCCTTCATTATAATTCTCTTCTTCTTCAAAGGTCCCAAGCCACCCGTTTCCGTTGGCATCAACCAGCTCCTTTTGATAAGCAGCAGACGTGGGCAATAGATAATGTCTATATCGGGGATGGCTGCATAGACATGTGCGGTGGCCATGGGAGGTGCATCCAGGGAAACTGTGTGTAAGTAGATTTCTTTCTTCCTTCTGTTGAAAGCTCCTGACTCATATTCCATTTAGGACATTTTTTTCGGAAACTGATTTTTGAATCACTCCCAAGCTACCTCAAGTTATACATTTTCCCTAAAATATGATATTGAGCTAACTGTGGAATTGATGGATGTTGTATCTTCATTCTTGCTTAGAGATTAGGAACTGAACAATAGCTATCTTGTCAGGAGAAGGCTGAATTATAATTGACTATATTTTACTTCCTTCTGTGTTTCTGTGATACACTTGAGCCTTGAAAATGACATTGGAAGAAGTTCAAGAGTTCAGTATGTTCTGACCAAAAGTAATGCATCATAAGTATTTTTCTCACTGAGGTCTGAATATATGTAAGGATATGCATTTGACGTGGTTTAGTTGCTATTCCTGTGTTGTGTAAGGAAGTATGTAAATGTCTTGCCAATTTACCAGGATTATTTGATGGAGAGGCCTAATATTAATATATTACTTTTAGAGAACCTTAGTGTCTTCAGAAAAATCTAAATAAAGTGTGTGTGTGAGCGTGCACTGTAGACCTCTGTGCTTTATTTTTACGTGGTTTGATGGGATAGTATGAATGAAGGTGCCATTAGAGAATTCATAGTCCCTTCCCACTGATCTCACACACGTGGGAAGTCTTTCCTTTGATTAATGATTTTAGCCCGTACTTAGGATGACCCTTGAGCCCCTGAGCCTTTGGTCAGAGATGACAGTTACTATTCAAAGTATTCTCTGCTGTTTGGAACTTGGCCTCTTGGATCCCTAAGTGGCTCAAAGCCTCTGTTAAAAAGACCAATTTCATAGATTATTAGGACCTACCAGTTTACTGTAGCAGCTGCAACTGTTTATCAGCCATTCAAAGCTGTGTCATGTTGAGGCAGGGCTTTAGTAGATTCTTTAAAGTTGCTTCTTTCTCTCCACCTGTAACCGTAAGTCACTACTTTAGGAAATCCTAGGGGTAGTTAATTCACAGCTTATTTCTAATCTAAAGCACTGTTAAGAGCAGGTGAATTATAGCCAGCTCTGTGAAAATCAGTAATTTTTCATCATCCTAGACTAGGAAAAAGAGTTGGCTTCACTAATTTGAGAACACACTTGCAGGGGCTTTGTTTGATATTGACTTTTCCTTTCTCTTGCTCTACACCCAGCTGTGATGAGCAGTGGGGTGGCCTGTACTGTGATGAACCTGAGACCTCTCTTCCAACCCAACTCAAAGACAACTTCAATCGAGCTCCGTCCAACCAGAACTGGCTGACTGTGAATGGAGGGAAATTGAGTACAGTATGTGGAGCTGTGGCTTCGGGAATGGCTCTCCATTTCAGTGGGGTGAGTGGTTTGGCTACTGGTTACTCATTTCTGCATCCTCTAAGTTCCCCCCAAATAGTTGAGTCTCTTCTGAAATTTAATGGGCAAATCAAAATGCAGAGTTAGTTACCCTAAATACACAACCCTGATCTGAACTTGCAACTTTCTACAAATCAGAAAATACTAATTGTTTCCGGCATTTTTCTAACACAAGTCAGTTGAGACAACTTAATTATTCAGGGCAGTGTCAGCACAGGGCATATTCAAATACACGTTTATAAAGGACTTGAGTGAATTTCCATCCTGGAAGAGAGTACTTGCACAATGTGTGAGGTCTTCCATCTGGATGAAGCTCGTATTGAAAACTCTTGAGCCTGCAACAGATTTGGGATTTAAGGAGCCAAAAATCTGGAAAATGAGCTTCAAGCATTCCTGAATTTATTAACAACAATTAATCCTTTCTATAAATTAGTCAAGAAAGAATAATTGTCAGAAATTACTAGACACTTGTATTTATAGCATATTATCTTGCAAATGACAGGAGCAATGTTGGAAACTTTCTTTGAGAAATTTTATAGCTACTCTACTTTTCTGACCAAGATGACTTTGTTTTAAAGTACAATTTCTCGGCCGGGCGTGGTGGCTCACGCCTGTAATCCTAGCTCTCTGGGAGGCCGAGGCAGGCAGATTGTTTGAGCTCAGGAGTTCGAAACCAGCCTGAGCAAGAGCGAGACCCCGTCTCTACTAAAAATAGAAAGAAATTAATCGGACAACTAAAAATATATAGAAAAAATTAGCCAGGCATGGTGGCGCATGCCTGTAGTCCCAGCTACTCGGGAGGCTGAGGCAGAAGGATTGCTTGAGCCCAGGAGTTTGAGGTTGCTGTGAGCTAGGCTGACGCCACGGCACTCAGTCTATCCCGGGCAACAAAAGCGAGACTCTGTCTCAAAAAAGAAAAAAAAAAAAAAGTACAATTTCTCTGATACCATGATTAAATCAGCAAATTAATTTTTTAAGATAACAAATGTACTGGCAGCTCTTTATTTACCTAGCATGCTCTACCTTAGAGTTTACATTTGTACCAATGAAGTGTATTATTTATATTAAATATTTTAGCCTAGAAGCAACAAGAGGATATATAGCATACAGGATTTTTATAATCATCAACACTAAGAATCCAGTTTTCAGGATTCTCTTCCCAGCTTAGATAGAACTGTAAGTAGCCTAGCTTTTCACACGTGTTCAACTAAGAAATAGCTACCTATGGACATTAATTAATAAGTTAATATAGATGCCATTAAAATCTACCATGAAAGTTTAAATTTAAAACTTACAACTATTATCTCTAATTATAATTAAATAATATGAAACTTTTAGATGGAACCATTTTAAAATTTCATATTAAAATGGTCATTTTAACATGTTATTTTATTAATAGTTGATGCCTTTTAAAAATCTAATAAATGCCTATGAAAAATTAGAAATAGCTTAATAAAAACATAGAACAGTTACTTTAATTCCAGCCCTCATCTTGTTTGTAAAACAAAAAAATAGATAATGTCCTTAGACTATATTGCCCACTCTAAGTAAGTCTTGAATATTGAAATTTCAAAGTTCAGCAAACATTTGCTAGGTAACTACTGTGTATTGGGCACCATCCTAGGAGCTAGCATAGTAAGAGAGATGTTAATGATATCAGTGCTAGAATACCGTGTGACTTGTATTACAAAGGATATTTAAAAGGATGGAAGCCAGAGAAAATCTATAATCTGCAAGCAAGATTCCTTATCACTGTTTTTTTTTTTTCATTCTGCTTCTTTTCCTCAGGGTTGTAGTCGATTGTTAGTCACTGTGGATCTAAACCTCACTAATGCCGAGTTTATCCAATTTTACTTCATGTACGGATGTCTGATTACACCAAACAACCGTAACCAAGGTGTTCTCCTGGAATATTCTGTCAATGGAGGCATTACTTGGAACTTGCTAATGGAAATTTTCTATGACCAGTACAGTAAACCCGGGTTTGTATTCCATTTTACCTCTGATAGCTAGCAGTTGAGCAAAGATGCTGTGTAAGGCCTGCTAGCAGTCAGTCACAGGGGACTGAAGGAGACCTTGAAATTACTCCTTGGTAGAGGATGCCTCTGGGACTGACATGAAGAAAGGTTTCCGAACTGGGTAAATAACTGGTTTGGATTTGTATTTTAAGAACAACTAGTTTTCATATCTCAAGATAAGATGAATTATGCTACCATAATGCCAACAGTGAATAAATAAACCCAGTGAAAAAACCCATAGAAATTAATGAGTATATGATAGTTAATTTCAACAACATTTTGGGAAAATGGAAACAAAAACAAATACTTGTTTATATAGTGTCCAGTTTTAGAGAATTCTGGGGTCAAAAACACAATAAAATGTGAATATGCTTAAGAAGCCTAGAGACTATTTTAAAAGTAAACATATTTTAAAAGTAGTCATTAAAAATATATATATTCTTGAAGGGCCAAAAGCAATAAATATGACCAATGAACGAGAAATGTCAAAGAGGTTGTTAAAAAAGGAAAAGGGCATATTCATTAAAGTAGAAGGAGAGAAGAGGGGGGAGGAGGGTAAGAAAAGAAAGAGAGAGAAAGGCAGGAGGGATATGAGGCTGGAGAGAAGAGGAGAGAAAGAAATGTAGCCCAATCAAGAAACATAGATAATCCCTAGTGCATGACAAGCCAGATGCAGGCTAAAAATTGAGTCAAATAAAAAGAGTCTGATAAATGATCATTTCAATTCAAAATCTCAGTTAAGAATAAGTTCAACTGTAAATGACAGAAAACCCAAAATAACTTAAAAGTTTTTCTCTCTCTCTTATGTAAATTAGATCTCCAAAAAAGTAGTCCAGCACTGCCATGGTGGCTCTACAAGCACCAGTGACCCAGGTTCCTCCTATCTTATTTTTCTGCTGCACTAAACATGTGACTTCCATCTCAAGGTCCAAAAGGGCAGCCGGCCCCTCCACATTTCTGGCAGTAGGAAGGAGGATGGGGCAGGAAGGGTGTGCTGTCTCTCCTTAAGGACACTTCCTGACAGTTGCACGTACTTCCATTCACATTCCATTAGCTAGCATCTGGTCACATAGCCACACCCAGATGCAAGAAGGCTGGACATTTGTTTATTCTGGGCAACTAGTCACCTCGATAAAAAAGATGGGCTCCTGTTATGAAGGAAGTAAAGGAGAATGGCAATGGAGGAAATACCAGCCATCTCTGCCCCAAGCGAAAATTTTAAATCTTGCACTTGCATTAAAATGCAGGACACTGTTAAAGGAATCCATCTCGAAGCTAGTTGGTACTCAGTTTCTGGTGTGAAAAATGTACTCATCTATTAGTAAGAGATAACAGACAAGCCAAGTAACCTGTTTCCTTGGTCTTTATGGAGGAAGACTCTCAGGTTTAAGTTCTTAAACACTTAAGTGTCATAATGTACGTGGAGAAGGGAGTTGTGTTTCTCTAGGGTAAAAGCAGAACTCTAATCTACTTTAGTTCTCTGACAGAGAAACGGATTGACTAAGGTAGGAACAGTGTTCATAATTTATTTAGACTTCCAAGCCGCGTTAGATAAATTTCCACTCCAAAAGTTTCTTAAATGTGGTCCAGGATTTATCAGAGAAAAAAAAGCTAAATTAGAAATAAGAAAGAAAAAATAGAGAGAAAAGATCATTGCATGGGGTGAAGAAGAGTTATTGTGCATCCCTCCAGAAACTGGTAGGTTTCTGATATTATGTAATACATTTTCAAATGTTAATTAAACATGCCAAAGCAATGGAGGTAAATTTTACGAAGCTCTCACAAGGTGAGCATACAAAAAGAAGGTGAAGGTGCAGTGAGTTTCAAAATTGAGATACATGAGGAAATGAACTTTGGAAAAGACTCTGCCTAAAGGGTGATGGTCTCCCAGCTGGTATACCCACCCAGGTGAGGGTCTAGGCTTCACACTTTCTAGTCTACACTTTGCTTCCCTAAGACCAAGATCCAGTAAGCTATCTTCCTGGTCCAAAGGGTGCACAAAATGATGGGCATTGCCAAAAAAAAGTGTTATATTTAAAACCCAAATGTTAGAAATCCAACTAGAAGCATCCTAGCTTGGAATGAGTCTTGGTTAGTCCCCCTCTGGAGTACTGCCCACTACTCTGGCCACTGTACCTCAAGACAAAAAAGAGAAAGGAAAAGTAAAACCAACAAGGAGATACTGTGTAAACAAAACTAACATAATGAAACCTCTTTAATGTGAAAGATAACTACTAAAGCCACTGTCATTGAAGCCCTCAGTTTAAGGGTTTTGCACGGGATGAACTTTGGCTGGTTGGCCCCGTCCTGGAGCACAGACACTAAGAGGCAGCCCTTGAAATTAAAGGGAGGTAGAGTAGCATAGATTTAAAAAAAAATGATAACTTTATGCAGAGAATAGTAAACTTAAAAAAATTATTTTCCCCAATAGGCCTTTTGAATTGTGAATATAAATGCAAAAGGGCTTGATACATTTTTGGGTTTTAATGCACAATTGTGATTAAGGAGTATTTTCGACATTATTTCTAGTTTATTAAGGTTCATATTGGAGTATGGAGCCACGTTTTTCCATGTCTGTCCTTGGTGATTGAGTCTGGGATAGCATGATGGGCGTGTAAGCCCATAGTTCTTACCCGGCGTTTCTTGGTATAATGTTTTCAACAAAGCATATAAACAAAGTCAGTGTCCCCACCACAGACATTGGTAACATACCTGATAACCTCAGGCTGAGGGCCCAAACGTTTTGCCACAATCCAGTGTCCATATTCTAAGCCAATTGCTGGCACTCATGGGACTAGAGTGAAAACAAGGTGCCAGGGGGAGGAAACACATGAAACCAACCTCTAGGTGACAGAAAAAAAGTCAATATTGGCTGATGTCTACCAAAGTGTATATACTCTAGGCCTTCCGATACCCCAGATATGCAGAAAATTGTGGAGTCCCTCTAAGGCCTGCCTAAGGACAGGTAGAGTAAGTAGGTGGTTCCTGGATGCTTGAATTTGTTCACATTCCATTTCCCCAATTTAGTGACTACTGAGATTTCATAAAATGAAGCCAGATAATCATGGTTTTTAAAAATTATTTTAGCTAATGTCCTCCCCTCCCCCACCACGTGCCATACAATATCTTATTGCTGGCTGTAAATCTTTTCCTCACTTGAGATATTTGACAAGGGTTTTTCCCCCACCCCCCACCCCCATCATTTTTTTATAGATTTGTGAATATCCTTCTGCCTCCTGATGCTAAAGAGATCGCTACTCGCTTCCGCTGGTGGCAGCCAAGGCACGATGGCCTGGATCAGAACGACTGGGCCATTGACAACGTTCTCATCTCGGGCTCTGCCGACCAGAGGACCGTCATGCTGGACACGTTCAGCAGCGCCCCGGTGCCCCAGCACGAGCGCGCCCCCGCAGACGCCGGCCCGGTGGGGAGGATCGCTTTCGACATGCTAATGGAGGACAAAACCTCAGGTGAGTTGTGCACTCGTGCTAAATAAAAATCCCGTGGACGTGCAGTCGTTTGGACTGGAGTCTTTTCAAAAGAGTGAGTCGTGGACTCTTTTCAGGTGCTCAAACAGTGTAGACACCATGAAAAGGGGATCAGCCTTTGGTTTCTCCCAACCTTCCTGGTTGACCTGTAATTAAAACTTGTCTTTCATTCAAGCCAGCTAGTGTGTTTTAACAGATAGCATTCTACAATTTTATTTGCAGAATACTTTTCTTAGAAAACGTTCATTTCTGTGTATCTTGTTTTCTGCTTTGGGTAGAAAGCCAACATTTCCTAGTCATTCATTTTAATATCTACTCATCAATGCTGGTGAGCTGGGAAGGACCCTCTCTATACTGTTCTTATTGTTAATGTCTTTTCATTTTATGACACTATTCTGGTTACCTTTTTTTTAAAGTGGTATTTTTTATTAAGTATGTATCTTTGCTATGCCATATACTTGATTATACTACATAAAAACATAGTATCTTCACATAAAACAGTGATATTTAACTATGGATCTCATACCAATATGGTATCCAAACAGTACAAATAGATATAATATTGTACGACTATAGATTCAGACAGTGGGATCATGTGTCACACCCAACTCAGCTGTAGCATCTTGCACAGAAATGACAATCTGGATAATTTAACAATAATAAGACATAAGAACCTTCTAGTGGAATGGCATATGCTAGGGGAAAAAATTGAAATTTGAGAAATTTTAATAATTTAAAATGCTTTTGTTGTGAAAATAATACCTGTTCAAAATGTGAAATTGAGAAAATACAGAAAATCATGAGGATGAAAATAAAAATCACTCAGGGGGTAACCATTGTCAGTATTTTGGCATATATTTTCAGAGTCCTTTTTTTGTATGCATTTACATAAACGTATTTTTAACAAAATTACAACCTTAAATTATATATTTTTGTAGCCTTTTTTCATTTAGAATTAAATTCTTATCATTCCCCCATGTCGTTAAGTATCTTTGAAAATAAAATTGTAATGACTATATAATATTCTATAAAAATTTATATTTTCATATTACTGAATATTTAGGTTAATTAATTTCATCAGTTAGCTTATTGGTATATCATGTGGCACTGTATTGTAAGTGCAAATGTTTATTAAAAAACACCCTTGTTTAAAAATAAATACCCTTGTAAGTAGAAAAAGCTTAAAATGTCCCTCACTGCTACAAAGTATTCTCATTCTCTTAAGAAAATTTGCTTATATGGACCTGATTCAGAACTTTGCTAAATTACTCATTTATTTTTCCCTGTGTAATGGTTTACATTAGAGAAAAGTTGGATATATAAAATCAAATTACATAGTGAATTAGAAGCAACAACTATTATGAATATGTTTAATTTCTGACCTTTCTGGGATAAAAATCATGATGTAAAATCACCTCTTCTAGAAGAGAAAAGGAATTGTGAGTGGGGGTGGTGTGTGACAGAGAAACAGAGAGAAGCTCAACACATAGGATGTTCTCTGCACTAATGAATTCCTAGTCTTGCTGCTTAAGTTTTCTTCAGATTCTTCCAAATCTATTCCTTCAGTAATTTTTTGCTAATTGAGTACACTTCCTCAAAGTGTAACTGTTGATCTGGTTTAGAAAGGGAGTTATGATTTATTAAAAAATATATATATCTGGAATATTTAAATATCCATACCCAAATAATCAAATATTAAGAACATTACTGAGATAAACTTATTACAGTATTATATTAGAGATAATTCTACTTTCTTTTTTTTTTTTTTGAGACAGAGTCTCACTGTGTTGCCTGGACTAGAGTGCCGTGGCATCATCTTAGCTCACAGCAACCTCAAACTCCTGGGCTCAAGCGATCCTCCTGCCTCAGCCTCCCGAGTAGCTGGGACTACAGGCATATGCCACCATGCCCGGCTAGTTTTTTCTATATATTTTTAGTTGTCCAATTAATTTCTTTCTATTTTTAGTAGAGACGGGGTCTCGCTCTTGCTCAGGCTGGTCTTGAACTCCTGAACTCGAACAATCCGCCCGCCTCGGCCTCCCAGAGAGCTAGGATTACAGGCGTGAGCCATCGCACCCAGCCCTACTTTCTTAAATAATCTCTTTATGATACTTTACTTCTTGCCAAATTAAGTATGGCTTCACATTTCAGGACTTGAAACTATTCTTTATAACAAATTGCATGATGGAAAGTCTTGATTTTTCTTAAGTCGTGTCTTAACTTCAAAAATCATTAGTTTATCTAATTAAATAGGGTAGTTGCCAGGATCTGGAAAGGGAGAAATGGGAATCATTTTTCAATGTGTATAAAGTTTCTGTTATGCAAGATGAGTAGGTTCTAGAGATCTGCCATACAATGTAGTACCTACAGTTAACAGTACTATATTGTGCACTTTAAAATATGTTAAGAAGATATATGTCTCATGGTAGATGTTCTTGCCAAAAAACAAACAAACGGAAAAAAAAAACCCACACACAAAAGAACACAAGGAAATTTTGGGAGGTGTTGGATCTACCTTGGTTGTGGTGATGGTATATATGTCCAAACTCATCAAGATGTATATTTTATTTTATTTTTTATTTATTTATTTTTGCCAGTACAAGCTTGTTTTTATTGGAAAGAGCAATCACATCAAAAAATACTTGGTGGCCGGGCGCGGTGGCTCACGCCTGTAATCCTTGCTCTCTGGGAGGCCGAGGCGGGCGGATTGTTCGAGCTCAGGAGTTCGAGACCAGCCTGAGCAAGAGCGAGACCCCGTCTCTACTAAAAATAGAAAGAAATTAATTGGACAACTAAAAATATATAGAAAAAACTAGCCGGGCATGGTGGCGCATGCCTGTAGTCCCAGCTACTCGGGAGGCTGAGGCAGGAGGATCGCTTGAGCCCAGGAGTTTGAGGTTGCTGTGAGCTAGGATGATGCCATGGCACTCTAGCCCGGGCAACACAGTGAGACTCTGTCTCAAAAAAAAAAAAAAAAAATACTTGGTAGATTTCTGTCAAATAATGCAAGTAACATTATGTTTTTCCTGTTGCTTTGACTGTCAGAAAGTTTGATCTAAATTTGTTACGATATTATTAATTGTATATTTTCTTTGTCCCTTAATGTTACTTTTTTTCTCAGATAACAGAAAATGTTATTTTTTCAAAACGTAATTGAAACAAAGATTTGTGCAGTTCATTGCAGCTTAAGTATACCTCACTTTAAAAATATACAAGGTCAAATATTATTTTAGAATTTTTTTATTTCAAAGTATTAAGGGGGTACAAATGTTTTTGGTTACATGGATTGCTTTTGTAATGCTGCGTCACGGCTGTAAGTGTGCCCATCACCCAGATAGTGTTCATTGTACAATGTGTGTGGTTTTTATATATCAATTATACCTTGGTAAAGCTATAAAAAATTCATTACCCAGATAATATCACCAGAATTTGAGTAGAAGTAGTTTTCTCTCTTCCCCATCGTGTTACTAATAATTCTTTCTCCTTCTTTAGATACTGCCTAAAAAATTAACTCTGTCAAAAAAATTAAATATCCATTTCCCCTTGATTTTCACTTACAATACATACAACACACTCTTTTTTTCTAAGTGTAGACTAATATCTACACTTGCATGTGTACTAATATCAGATAGTAGGTATATCTCAATTCTCCTAGTACTCACGTTCCTCAAACAATGTGTTTACATTAGTGTTTTGTCTATGGATTGTATATAAAATATTATGAGACATTTCTACTTAAAATAATTCTAAGCTCTTGCTTAAAATGAAACTTTGCTTCAGGTATTTTTGTCATACATTTTCATAAGATTTTTAATTTTTTTTAAGTGAATGAGCATTGGCTATTCCATGACGATTGCACAGTAGAAAGATTCTGTGACTCCCCTGACGGTGTTATGATCTGTGGCAGTCATGATGGACGAGAGGTGTACGCAGTGACCCATGACCTGACTCCCACCGAAGGCTGGATTATGCAATTCAAGGTGAAAATGTTACAGTCTTGATTTTGTAAATATCTATACATTAGCAATATAACAAATCAAAAACATTGCAGAGACAAAGATCATCTAATATTTAATTAGTATATACTTCGAAAAATAAAATTTAATATTAAGGTAATATGCAACTCAACTATATATTGCTTAATGATTACAATTGTTTTATTTCTGAACTATTATAAGGTGAAACTTCTATAGAAGTAAATGTGTTTCTGCTTGGGATTAATCACTGTTAGAGGCCAGGCACAGTGGTTCATGCCTGTAATCCCAGCACTTTCAGAGACTGAGGTAGGAGGATCACTTGAGGCTAGGAGTTCAAGACCAGCCTGGGCAACATAGCAAGACCCTGTCTCTACACAAAATTTAAAAATTAGCAGGGCATGGTGGTACGTACCTATAGTCCTAGCTACTCAGGAGCCTAAGGCAGGATGATCGCTTGAGGAGTCTGAGGTTACAGTGAGCTATGATTGTGCCAGTGTACTCTAGCCTGGACAGTAGAGTGAGACCCTGTCTCTAAAAAAAAAAAAAGAAAAGAAAAAAAAACTGATAAAGCAAAATATTGATAATAAAAATGTAGGATATGGATTCCAACTCCTACAGTTAAATCATCATATGACTTAGGCAAATTGTTTCTCTAAGAGAAGATTAAAGCTATAATGGTCATTTCTACTTTTTTTTTTTTACAAGAGCATTTGGATATTTCTGGAGAAAGAAAATTACAGAAAACAAAGGCACGATTAGCATTAATGCCAACATCAACTTTGGCCAATATTTTGGCCAAAATTTTCTGCCAGACAATTTATTCTGTCTACCTAAATCCCACTGTATTAGCAACAAATGCTGCAATTATCACTATCTCCAGTCGATGAAGGGTGTTGTACTTTGTTAAAAGTACCTTCTGTTATCACTTCATTGTGTCTTACTTGTAGTTATAAGTGATTTATTGAGAGTCATAAATTGTAGGACAAAATAGTATAATTGGTAAAGCTGTTAGCAATTCTTCTTGGTTAAGTGTTCTGCCAGATAGAAGTGCCAGACCATTAACACAACAATTTGTAAGAGTGGGCCCGGGCCTTCCAAGGCAATCAGTCAGCGTGGCAGAAGCGCAGGTTTCAGCTTCTCTCCAAACCCTCTGCACAATCTATTTGGCACTTTCTACAGTTTGTCACCTGGGGCAACCATGTTGACTTCCCCTGTCCATCAGCAGAACAAAGACTGAATCTGGAAATACAAGGCGAATGTGGTGCCGTGTATAGCAAGTGATCGGCAGCTTTCTTGCTGCCAAGTCCTTAGAGCAAAAACATGTAATGTGGTTTTAATACCTTGACGATCTTGCTTTTCTGTTTATTAGATCTCTGTTGGATGTAAAGTATCTGAAAAAATTGCCCAGAATCAAATTCATGTGCAATATTCTACTGACTTTGGTGTGAGCTGGAATTATCTGGTCCCTCAGTGCTTACCTGCTGACCCAAAATGCTCTGGAAGTGTTTCTCAGCCATCGGTATTCTTTCCAACTAGAGGATGGAAAAGGATCACCTACCCACTTCCTGAAAGCTTAGTGGGAAAGTAAGTGGAAAATTAAAATAAAGCTTAGTTCCAAGCATGCAGAAGTTGATTAGGGACACTATTGTCAAGCCTGAAATTATGTGTAATTGTATGTAAAGTGCTCTCTTCTTCCCTAATTCTAAAGGTTCTCTAACTGATGACTTCCATGATGAGCTCACTTCAGGAGACCTCAAGTAGTAATCCTCAGACTTGGCAAAGTGGGCCTGGGCAGACTCTTTCATTTTCCATACCTCAGTATCTTCAGTTAGGGACAGAGCAATAGTGATGGCCTTGGAGCCAGATGAAAAGGTGTATGTGACCTCATCGACCTTGTAGACTGTGGACGACCATATACTTTCCACATTATTCCATATCAATCCATGACAAACAGAGCCAGGAGCAAATCCTAACTCATCATACTGTTTTTAGAAATCCTAACTCTTCATGCTATTTGTACAAGTGTGGCTTGTAGGGTTCATTTTTCTCTTATCAAAGCACTATGGGCTGGGCACGGTGGCTCAAACCTGTAATCCTAGCACTTTGGGAGGCCAAGGAGGGAGGATTGCTTGAGGTCAGGAGCTCAAGAACAGCCTGAGCAAGAGCAAGACCCCATCTCTACTAACAATAGAAAAATTACTCAGGTGTGGTGGCTCATGCCTGTAGTCCAAGCTACTCGGGAGGCTGTGGCAGGAGGATCACTTGAGCCCAGGAGCTTGAGGTTGCAGTTGGCTATGATGATGTCACTGCACTCTAGCCCAGGTGATAGAGCGAGACCCTGTCTGAAAAAAAAAATTATGTTTTGTACCTGCAGTAAAAAGTAATTAGCCTGAAGCAGTGGTGAGCAGAGGTGATCAAACCATGCTCTGGAAAGCGTATGGATATGCTAATGCAAGGCAATTCCAAAAGATTTCTCTTCTAGTGTAAAATTAGGAAAAGAGATACATTAAAGAAAATGACAGGTGCATCTCCACTGTATTAATCATATAGTCTGGCTAAATGAAGAACTTCTTGTAAAACAGATTTGATATATGACCAGAACATTACAGAGCCTTTGAATGAGTTACTTACGCATGGCTTTTCCAGTGTCCCATATATATTATTTCCTGTATGACCACTCAAGAGTTTTCTGGAATGAATCTAAACATGCTACAGAACTAACTCAGGATGCTTTCAGCAGCAAGTAGTAGCAAACCCAATTAAAACTGGCTCAAAATTTATTATATCTATAATGAAAGAATCCAAAAATAAGTGACTCTAGGATTGGTTGATTTGCAGGTTGAACAATGTCTTCAACAATACTGTTCTTTCTTATTTTTTGCTGAGCTGTCTACAGCATCGGACCATCCTCAGCTCTCTCTGGCTGGCTTTGCTATTATTGAACATAAGATGGCAGCCAGAGAAGTGGAGGAGAATGCTTCCTTACCTGTGTCCAATGAGAGAGAAAGAGCATTGCTTTTCTTTCCAAGAAAACCAGAACAAGCAGCTTCATGCATTCCGTTGATAAAAGTTAGCCACTCAGTAGTTAGGGGAGTTATATTACAACGATTATTTCACATGAATTATCCGGGTGAAACGGATGCTGGAAAACCATCACAACATCTGTCATAGACTCATTTCCCCCTCCCATTCACTTTCTTTTTTTAATAATGAGGTATAATTTACATTCAGTAAAATGCATATATCTTAATCACTCAGATCAGTAAGTTTTTATTATTGTGTAACCCATGTAACAGCTACATATAACAAGATACAGAACATTTATATCACCCTCCAGAAAGTTCCTTCATACACTTTGAACTCTTTAAACCAAAATAGTGTGATATATTTTAATATAGGGTTAATTATAAGGCTTTTTTCCCCCAGAAGACAGAGAAGAACAATGATGAAATTAAGATCTCAGGAAAATTGGCCTTTAATATAACCTTTCAAAATTGTTTTCTAATTAGCATAGTTACTCTGAGAATATTGGTTGTCTTCAGGGAACTCAGAAGTTGCTGTTTCCCAGCCACCTGAGAGCTGTGTGTATTCCCGCAAGGCTCTGTCAAAGGCTTTACTCATCTTCTGTAAATTTCAGATATGCAATTAGTGAATCTAAATTGCATCACAACCACAGAACTTCAGTTATTACAAAACTTGATTTACGAGAGTTACAGATTTTTGTTTAAAAATATTTCTATATCTCAAAATAGAGATTCTACTGATTTTCATTTTGTTGTGTAAGTCTGCTCAGACATTATAAAAATTTAAATTAAAATTTAAATATAAAGCTTTAAAGTTCCATTACTATTAATAGAAATATAAAGACAATGGTGGTCAGAAAACATTTTTTATTTAATATTAACCCAGTTCATCCTGTAAGAGTGTCTTAAATGTTTTTTTCTCTGAGTACTGAATACACATGCGGGAAAATGGACCTGAATAAAGTTAACATTTTTCTTTTGCATTGTCAATAGTCCAGTAAGGTTTAGGTTCTATCAGAAGTACTCGGATATGCAGTGGGCAATCGATAATTTCTATCTGGGCCCTGGATGCTTGGACAACTGCAGGGGCCATGGAGACTGTTTAAAGGAGCAGTGCATCTGTGATCCAGGGTACTCCGGGCCAAACTGCTACTTGACTCACACTCTGAAGGTAAAGTGAAAGCCCCAGACAGAAGCATTACGTTGCAGGCCATGCTTAAGAACCAACTTACGTGTGAGACTAATAATCTCTAACAGTGCTCTTTAACTCCCCCAGGAAATAAATCCTTTGAGTAGAAATTTTAAAAATATGTCTTAGCTTAGTATAATTTACCCAATTCATAAAATAAGCCAAGGCTATATGGATTAAAGACTATAAGCACTCTGGTTTTCTTTTTTTATTAAAATATTCTTGAGAGTCAATATTAAGCCTTTTTACTTCACTCTTTCAATTAATACACTATTTGAAGGAGGATACTGTTACTGCTGCTGCTGTTATGAAATAAAGCAAATAATACAGATACATTATCACAAAAGACCAAATTTTCAAAAAGGCCTAAATGGTGCCTGAATTTTTGTTCAGAAAATTCTGTGTTCTGATTGGTTAACTGCTGAAATGTGGTCATGTATTAACATTAGAGAGGTTATTTTTGAAAGCTTTAGCTGTTACATCATTATTTAATATGCAAAGCAAACACAGTTGCCCAATACAGTTGCAATATACACATTCTATTCATTCATCTTTATAACAGAAAAATGACTAAGCTAAAAAAAAGCACAAGCGATTGAAATCCAACATATGAGAGGCAAACAGTGTAAACAAAACCTGTTCTGTCATTTTTGTTTTCTCCAATACTTCAACAACTTTGGAATTGAAAAAATTTTAAATAACATTGGAACAGTGGAACAGTGCTCACTTGTATCTGAAGATGTTAGTCTATTGTTAACAAACGAGGTTATCACATAAGACATACAGCTTTATATGCCAGAGGTACTTAATAAACTAAAAAAAATCGAGTTTCTTTCATGAACATTCAAATTTTACTGGTTTCCTCAGTTGAATAAGAATTGTACAAGTTTATAAACTCTGATTCAAGTCTTATAAGAGTTTCCATGGTTAATCATGCATTTCTTCTGACTCTTGTTTTCTTATATACAAACCTTCACTTACGAAATTATATTCATTTGCTAACCATTAGTGAGGTAAAGACAGACTTACATGTAACTGCATGTCTTTAACCACAGAATTGATTATACTCTAAGTTTGAGAAAAAGAGTGTCTCAGTCATTTTAACTATGCCATAAGATAGCAACTAGAAAACAGTCCTAAAGAACTGAAAAAATCGTTTTTCTGTAGACAATTATTGTAATTGCAACTACAACAAATTGTTTTTGTGAGAGATTTTCACTGATTATAAAAACAAAAAACATTGTATCTCTACCCAATGCAAAACTGTATTATGAACAAAATGAGTATACTATGGACAGAATGAATAGAAAAAAAATCAACATCTTGACTATTATATGAGAGGATAAGCTAATTTTACATAAAATTTAGTCATAAACCTTTAATACTTTATCCACTCTCTTTGGGAAGTAGACTATTCCTGTTTGTTGATCATTCTTAGTTATTAATAAAAGGATAAACTGGAGACCCCAGAAAATATTTTCTTTTAGACTTTGAGTACTTCTCTTCATTACCCTGCAACTTGGCCCTGATGAACATGTGAAAAGTCTTTAAAACTTCCTTCTAAGGTTTATTTTCTTTTGTCTTTATACAGAAATCTTTGGTTTCAAATGTCCCTGCCTAACCATACAGACGTTCTAGGTTCACTCTGTGTTAGAAGCTGAAGATCCTGGCTGCCTAAAGCAGTCTCCAAAGTTGGGGGCACACACTCCAGGACAATCCATTGAGGAATGATGGGGGGAAAGTGCTAGATCATCTGTTTATATTTGATCTTATTCCTTTAACTTTTCATTTTTTCTGAATGTTTCATAATATAATAAATTACAATAGTACTTTTATATACAATATAAACATATATATTTAGGGGTTTATGCTTAAGTAACTTTTTACAAAATGTTAGTATGGTTGGCTTTACAATTGTTTTTAAGATTTTTCTCTAGACTTTAAATTCCAACTATTAAACATTATTTTAGCAGTTTAAATGATCTTCAATATAGGCTGGAAAAGAACATTGTGGAGATATCCTGTTGTTTTTTTAAAACATCTTTGGGAAAGATTTGAAATCAGTTCTATTTTTTTTTTTAAGTCCAAGATGTAACTCTATATTGTCTTAAATATGCCATAGTTATCATCTGAAATTGTTATTTTTAACCACATCCCACTTAACTTTTTCCCAGACTTTCCTGAAGGAACGCTTTGACAGTGAAGAAATCAAGCCTGACTTATGGATGTCCTTAGAAGGTGGAAGTACTTGCACCGACTGTGGAATTCTTGCCGAGGACACTGCACTCTATTTTGGGGGATCCACTGTGAGACAAGCTATTACTCAAGATTTGGATCTCAGAGGTGCAAAGTAAGTCAATTTTTTGTTATTTTTATTGCAACATGGCAAATTGGCCCCAAAGCAAGGAACATATGTGTATAAGAAGTTGTTATCCAAGACTGGAGTAGAATATTTGTTCTAATTAATTGGAATGGATAATATGTGCTTGTGTTCAGGTTCCTGCAGTACTGGGGGCGCATCGGTAGTGAGAACAACATGACCTCTTGCCATCGTCCCATCTGCCGGAAGGAAGGCGTGCTGTTGGACTATTCTACTGATGGAGGCATGTTGCAGGAGTGAAAGCCATGCTTGGGGAGCAGATTCCCAAATTCCATCCAACACCCTCAGAAAATTCTGCAAAGCACTGCTGACTTCATAACGTGAATCCCAAAAGTCACAAAGAAAAAGCTACAGATGGTGTTTGCATTACATGTTCCATACATGTGACTTCCGCATTATGCAAAATCTACCCCAAAAAGGGAACAAGAAAGAAATCACATTAAAAATTAAACTCCAGACTTTATGAATAAAGAAAATAATTGGCTGAGCATGGTGGCTCATGCCTGTAATCCCAACACTTTGGGAGGCTGTGGCCAGGGGATTACTTGAGCCCAGGAGTTGTAGGTTACAATAAGCTATATGATTTCACCACTATACTCCTGCCTGGGAGTAGAGCAAGAGCAAGACTCTTGTCTCTTAAAAAAAAAAAAAAAGAAAGAAAGAAAAGAACCTCTATGTTTAACTGAAGCTTGATTATGAATGATACAACTAAGAAATAAAGTTTGTGTGATTTTCCAAGTAAAAGATCATTTTGAAAACATTTTAAAGCATTTTTAAAAGCTTATGTATGGGCAAGCATTTAATAAATGCTGTAGAAAATCTACAACAAACTTCATTAATTGTGAAAGAAAATAATCTGAATTCATGAGTCTGTCATGGAATACTTCAATAAAATTCTGTTTTATTATTTTGGACTAGCTAAAACCAGATGAATGATGCCATGATGTCTTTAGAAAATCTCCTTTAGCAGATAGATATCATTCTTAATAACTAGTTGATAGATAGATGATCCTCAAGTATTTTAAGGTATTTGAAAGATGTTTTCTTAAGTAATTTAAACATCCCACCTCCAGTATTAGCAAGCAATAAGAGATAACCCTCATATGAGTCCAACTAATTACAAACTGCATAAAATTATAATAGCTATATTTTTTAAATACTGGATGTTATTATCTAGAAACATGCAAAACAGGGATGTATCTCATTATTTATGCATATAAAAATCTAGAACTAAATGTTAAAAGCAAAAAATATATCATTTGTACTTTGGTGTTTTTATTTTGGCCAAGTATTTCTAAATAGCATCAGCCTTAAATTGAAACTTGTTTATAAGTGGTGAAGACCTAAAGTAAAGTCAGCAAAATCCATTCTCATTTCCTGGTTGTAAATGTCTTTGGGAAGCTTATAGTATCTGCAGTATACTAGTGGTTTATTGGTGGGGGTGGTCTCAGATATATTACTGTGTTGGTATATTTGTTATTTTAGGAATTACTTGGACTTTGCTCCATGAGATGGATTACCAGAAATACATTTCTGTCAGACACGACTACATACTTCTTCCTGAGGAGGCCCTCACCAACACAACTCGACTTCGCTGGTGGCAGCCTTTTGTGATCAGCAATGGAATTGTCGTCTCTGGGGTGGAGCGCGCTCAGTGGGCTCTAGACAACATTTTGATTGGCGGAGCAGAAATCAATCCCAGTCAATTGGTGGACACTTTTGATGATGGTAAGAAACAAGATATTGAACAGTTTTCTTTGCTGTGAGCCTTTTGTCTGCTTATGTCTTCAGATGAGTTAGTACATAAAAAGCATTTTTAAGGGTGTCAGCACATATTCCTGTTCAACACGTTAGCTATTATTTTGTCCAGTGGCTTATAAATCTTCAAAGTTGGATGCCAGTTAAAATGTCAACTGAGAATATAATAAATCCTGTTAAAACAAAATGTCTAGCTTTAAATGTAATTTGAAATTTCAATACCCCAAAATAATTTTGGTCTCCTTAGTAATTTCTGTGTCACAGAGAAACATAATGCACTGGCTTACAAAGTGTGCCAAAATGGTACACTTGGCAATGTTAAGTTACCCAGACTAGCAATTACATTTTAAAAGTGGGGTGATCATTACATTAGCATTTAGTAATCTTTTCTAAATTTGACTTCTCAGCTTAGATGCATACATTATACCAGTTAAATAAAATAAAAATCAATCCTAAAGAGTAAGCAAAAAGCTAGAGAATAAACATTTAAGTAATTCAACAATACACTAATCAGTTCAAGAGAATAACATGCCATATTGCTTCCAATTTATCTTAATAGAAGGCACTTCCCATGAAGAAAACTGGAGTTTTTACCCTAATGCAGTAAGGACTGCAGGATTCTGTGGCAATCCATCCTTCCACCTCTACTGGCCAAATAAAAAGAAGGACAAGACTCACAATGCTCTCTCCTCCCGAGAACTCATCATACAGCCAGGATACATGATGCAGTTTAAAGTAAGGGGAAGTGGCTCTTCAAAACAGAATGTTTTGACATTACGTTTGGAGGGTGGGGGAGAATGTTTATTCCGACAACTCTAAGGAAATGATTGATTTCATTCATTAAAAGAGACTTTATCTTATGAATAAAACAGGTAGTCTTTTGCAAAGGCCTTTATTCAGTATGATATTTGAGCATAGATAAAACCTCTGAATATGTTGGGACATAGCAAGAAATGTAACTGTTATATCTCATATGGTAATCTTGATTTCACTTCCCAAACCCTGTAAATTAAAAGCTCAAATAGGAGTCTCTGCCTACTTCTATCTCTGTGTAACTCTATTTTTTATATTGTACAATTCTCTCTCTTGTTCCCCCATATCTCTGTCTCTCTCCACCCCACCCCGATTTCTCTGTCTCTTACTCTATGCCTATTACATGCAGCAAGCCATGTGCTTCTTCACCTGGTCTTTTTAAGTGTATCTTTCCATTTTCCTTTGGCTTGAACTTCACAAACCTGTACATTAGCCCAGTTGGGATTTCCCAAACCTTCAAAGAATTATAGGGGACTCTCACATCTTTTAAACTGTATATTTTATTCATATAGAAGGATGGAAGGGAAGGCATAACAGGTGATTAATAGACAAGAGAGTCAGACACTCATAAAGCAATGTCAATTGATGTCTTTCTATTGCAAAATATACTTTTTAAAAAAGGCATTACATACAGAAATGCAGTTTATTACTAGGTCATTTTAAAGACATTAGTTATTCTAATGTCCTTGCTTTTTAAAAAGTTCTACAACGATGGTTAATAGTAAGAATCCTTATTAGCAGATATAAAAATGAATTTGCTTTTTGCCTTGACTCTATGTTAAACTCTCCTTCAGAAACTGGAGGGTGAGGCAAGCTCCCCTCCACCCGAATGCTACCACTCCCTCGGGACTATTCTTAACTTAGTGACATGAAGGACGTACAAGGTCATATGCAGTGTTATTCCACCCCTACTCCCGTGCCCTGTCCTTTAAGAGTGAAGGTTTTCTTTCCCTCTACCAGGCTCACACTGTGGCCCATATCAAAGGCATCCTACTTGACTGAGTTGATTGGGGCCTTCTCTTTGGCTGCTTTTGTCAGCCGAGATCTGAAGCAACTGAAATTTTCTTCTCTAACCAAGTCAATTTGTTTAGAAAAAAGTTTGTCGTCAGAAATTTAGCACTTAAAATACCACTAAAACTGGGCTCTTGGAAGCCACCATAGACTCGCCACACACTACACCCAGCAGCTCCTGCCCACTCCTCATCGCTCCGTTCCTCTCTGGACCATTCGATGCTGTTGTCCTTGTCCTCTCCAGCCTGTGAAATTCTTCTTCCCCTTGGCTTCTGGGTCCTCCACTGGTTTTCCTCTTGCCTCTTTGATATCTACTTCTATCTCTTTTTGGGCTTTTCTTCTTTCAACCCTCTATGTGTCACCATTTCTCAGTGCACATCAACTTTCTCCTCCTTCCATAGACATTCTCACCATCAGGAATTTTATCCAGTTCTCTGACTTCAAGAGTCATATCTTGAAGAGCAAATCTCAAATCTGCAATCCAACCTTGACTGGCTCATTAACAATTAATTCAGCATTGTTAATAGCCTCTGCACATTCCTACACCTTTGCTCATTGGCACCTCAACTCAATATGTCTAACAGTGAACTTAACATCGTCCCTCCCCAAACCAGTGCTTCTTTCTGATTTTCCTATTTCTGTGGCTGGCACCGCCTTTCACCTAGTAACTAGATTGAAATGTTCAATTAGTCTTTTTCACTTTTTACATCTAATAAAATGTAATATTTTTACATATTTTGTAAAATACAAAATATGTATTTTAAATAATAAATACATATTTATTTGTATAAATATGTATTATGTATTTATACATATGTATATATGTATATAATATGTTACCTCATCCTTTTAATTCTAATTTCCGGTGTTCCTGGTATCCATCAAATCTTCTCTGTTTGCAGTTATCACAACATCTGTTCTGGCCCTAATTAAATCAATAGCTAAGTACTCTTTTCACCCCAGTCTCTCCTCATTTCTGTCTGTCCAAAATTTGACATCACAGTTGGATGGATCTTTACAAAGCACAGCTCTGAGCAGATACTTCCACTGCTTTCAAACTTTTCATGGCTCTCCACTGCTTACCAAATTAAGGACAAACACCTTAGATTACAACTAATGATCCACCAAACTCAGCCATTCTTTCTAACTTTATCATCTCCCAATATTTCATATACTCTACGCTTAGACCAAAACATGCTACATGCTGTGCTCTAGACATGCCACCGTGCTTTCCTACCTCTGTCTTCATGTACACTCTTTCTTCCATCTAAATATCTCTCTCCTCTCTCTACCTCTCAGCCTCTTCCCATTCTTCAAGGGCAGCCTGCGCACGCTCTATTTGATGAATGATTTTCTAATCCACCTCATCAAATACAATCTCTTCTTCCCATGAAGCACCACAGCATTTTATCAATTCCCATTACCATTACTGGAATACACTTCTTATTCTTTGTCTGTCTGAATTTAGAGTTGTTTTATTCATGGATGTATGGCCTAAAATTTTAGCACTAACGTTCCCTATTATCAGCATTGAAATAGGACTTGTTGACGAAATAGATGATTAGGACTTAAATTTAAATCACCAAATTTGTATAGCATTTATGCTTATGAATGATTCAAATACAAATTGCATATAATATGGAAAGATTTTATTACTATGAAATAGAGAAAACCCTAAGAATGAATATTAATGAAAAATGGCTATTTTTAATTCCAAATAAAAATTTAACAATAGCATTAAGAAAGTTAGGATGTCAATGAAAATGTTTTGAACCAGTGATACTTTCAGTTTCTCTTCATAAATTCTCCTAATGTTACCTTTTTTTTCCCTTTGGCCAATTTATTGTACCCAAATTTGTGATTAATATGTTATACTAATTGAGTAAATTGAAATAGTTCCTTTTAAAACCTTAATTCTTATCTCCGTGCAAAATTGTATGTCTTTAACAGAATTCAAAGGAATGCATTCTTAGTGTCCCAGCAGGCTGCTCTGTGTAAAAACTTCTCTGAATGTTCCTTGACTACCTATCAGAGTCATAATGGAAAGAGATTGGATTTCTAACTAATAATATTAGATGTCATTTTATCTTACCTGTGTATTGATTGTTTGTTTTTTTTAGATTGTGGTGGGTTGTGAAGCCACTTCTTGTGGTGATCTTCATTCCGTCATGTTGGAATACACTAAAGATGCAAGGTTTGTGAAATAATTTTTTACATTTTCTCCAAACTTGAATACACAAACCAAAAGGTTAATATACAAGGGGTAACCTTGTATATTACAAGTGTATACATATATATATATATATATGTGTGTGTGTGTGTATATATATATATGTATATGTGTGTGTATATATATATATATAAGTATATACCCCTTGTATATACAAGAGGTAACCTTGTATATACAAGGGGTAACCTTGTATATTAGAAGTGGAAGTTTATATTTTTATATAAATTTCATTTGTATAAAATTTATACATACGTCATATTTTCAAATTTTTCTTCAAGAAAATTCAATTTTCATACAAGGCTGCAGCCAAGAAACTTTATATTTTAAAATAAGTAAGGCACCACATTTGTCCTCAAAGAACTCTCTTTATTCATGTTGCTTATTTTCCACCAACCCTAACAAAAATTATAATCAATGAATGATCCGAATATGCTTGAGCCAGAGTCATATCTCCTAAAGCATATTAGCATTATTAGCTAGAAGTCTAACAAAGTACAGTTACCTCATTAGGGTTTTGATAGCCCTGTTGCCCACCACCACTTTTAAAAACTAATTATATTAAGTTTGGGTAGGCAGACAATTTTGTTAATCAACTCCAGGTATATTTCTAGTAACAATTTCAGTAGGAGGAAGCTACTAGAATTCACCGCCTTGCATGCTGTTATTTTATTCTATTGTCTGTGAATATATCAGTGTGCTTAGTCAAAATATGTCTTATGAGAAATTATTTTTAATTTTTCTTTTTATAATCTGTAATTATAAATATGTACAGGAAACAGGAAATTCACATAAAAAGATCTTAATTTAACCCAACCCTAAGGCATTACCTTGGCATTAGAAATACTCTACATTCTGCATATGATTTGTCCAGCATAGCCTTTCGGTTTCTGCAGATCCGATTCCTGGCAGCTCGTGCAGACCCAGTGCCTGCCTTCCTCCTCCAACAGCATTGGCTGTTCCCCCTTCCAGTTCCATGAAGCCACCATCTACAATGCCGTCAACAGCTCAAGCTGGAAGAGGATCACCATCCAGCTGCCTGACCACGTCTCCTCCAGGTAGGCTGCACATTATGGTCGAATTGTGGGTGCAAGCATGGTGGCTCACGCCTGTAATCCTAGCACTCAGGGAGGCCGAGCCGGGAGGATCGCTTGAGGTCAGGAGTTCGAGACCAGCCTGAACAAGAGCAAGACCCCGTCTCTACTAAAAATAGAAAGAAATTATCTGGACAACTAAAAATATACATAGAAAAAATTAGCCGGCCATGGTCGCGCATGCCTGTAGTCCCAGCTACTTGGGAGGCTGAGGCAGAAGGAATGCTTAAGCCCAGGAGTTTGAAGTTGCTGTGAGCTAGGCTGATGCCACAGCACTCTAGCCCGGGCGACAGAGCGAGACTCTGCCTCAAAAAAAAAAAAAAAAAAAAAAATTGTGGGATTATCTGGCACTATCTCCAGAGTTCGTGCAGTGAGCTGAAAACCACTGATAAGTGAGCCAGAGCTTTATGCAGCCCAAGTGCCCTTCCCTTCATCTCTCCCTCCTCTCACCAGCCCATGTCCCCAAATGGCAATTGCCTGTCCCAAGAAGAAATAGGAATTTGTAAGTAACTCATAGATCTCAGATTTTCTTTTGACTAAATACCATGGCATATGCCAAACTCAATCACAGGCCCTGAAAGACAGACCCAAAGACTGGAGCTCTGCCTCAGTGTTCTGCTCTCCCAGCAGCTGCGCTTCTCATCCAGATGCAAATACTCTCTGGAGTGAGCAGGGCTGTCAGGTTACACCAAGCTACAGGATAAACACAATTGAGAGCAATCTTCCCAGAGCAGCATACAGTTTACTCCAAGATTTGGAAAATGATACACCTCCGTAGGAAAAATGGACATATATTTATTATGGAATAGAATAGGAAATTCATAAAATTTTCAGGGAAGATATAAGCTTCCAAACTGGCATTTTGGTTTATACTCCCAGAGTCTGAAGGATACAAGTTCACTAACCTCTGCCCGCAGCGTGCTTCAGGAAGAAGTTTGGGAAGCCCTTTTCTCAGAAATAGTCCCCATTCCCAGAGGATGCAGGCAGGAAATAATAACCTACTGAATGTCTTCTGCTCTCCGTGGGGCTTTCAGTGCAACACAGTTCCGCTGGATCCAGAAGGGAGAAGAAACTGAGAAGCAGAGCTGGGCGATTGACCACGTGTACATCGGAGAGGCTTGCCCCAAGCTCTGCAGTGGCCACGGATACTGCACCACCGGCGCCATCTGCATCTGCGATGAGAGTTTCCAAGGTCTGAATCCCGGCTGTTGTTGTTGATACAGGAGACCATGAAGTTCTCCTCATCTTAACACGTGTACAAAAGTCCACTCAGAGATGGACAGAAACTCCACCCTGAGGGATATGAGATAAATACACTTCTTGATCACTTCTTATTTATCTTTGGAACAAATTACAAAGCACAGTTTATGCTATGTTGCTGAAAATATTTTTAAAAATATATATTTAGGCCAGGTGCAGTGGCTCACACCTTTAATCTCAGTACTTTGGGAGGCCGAGGATCACTTGAGGCTGGCCAGAAGTTTGAGACCAGCCTAGGCAACATAGCAAGTCCCCATCTCTACACAAAATTTAAAAAATAACCGGGTGTGGTAGTGTGCACCTATAGTCCTAGCTACTTGGGAGGATCGCCTGACATTACAGTGAGCTATGATTGTGCCACTGCACTCCACCCCTGGGCAACAGAGTGGGCCCTGTCTCTAAAAGGAAAACAAAACACGGATTTAAATTTCAGGATATTCTATAAATATAAGTTTATATTCATAGGTAAATATAAATCCACTCAGGATATGCTATAGTATTTTACATTCCCCATCTTCCATATAACTCTCTGCCCCAACCCACACCCCCGACACTTATTTCTGCTTCTGGGTGCTCTCCTTCCTGACCTAGCTGCCCATGCCTGGATACTTTGCCAGTATGCATCCTTCCTCCACCTCTTCCAACAGTAACTGTCATCGTCCTCCCAAGACATAGAATATCTTGAGACGACCCAAGATGTTCTGTTTCCCAGGTGGTTCCATCACACCAGACAACCTTCGTGACTCAAAAAAATATATTCTTTCTGCTTGAGTTTCAGTACATATTTGGGACGGAGTATCTACTCAACCCCTCACATGATAGAAAATTGCTCTGTCGGCCTGTTAGAAGGCCTGCAGGCCTGCTTTTCTTTCATCCAAAGTTTCCAGCAGGTTTCAGCCTCTCTCATTACAAAGTTCTCTTTACATAATTACCATTCTATCCTCCTTGCCTAATACTTGGCATATAGCAATGCTAGTAAATCTTTTTTCAGTGAATCCTTACATTGCCTTATGCTTTGCTACTTACATAGTATACACCAATTCATTCACTTTTAGTATTTATGATGTCCCCATAACTTATCTATGGTTAATATAATCATTCCCACTTTATAGGTAAAGAAACTGAGACTCAGGGAGGTTAAGTGACTTTCCTAAGGTCACACAGCTAGTAAATGTCAGAAAGACCAGTACTCAAGTACTTGTTCTTTCCAAGCAGCCTTGCTGGCTCATTCATAGCTGAGAGTTTTATCCAAAACAGGAACAGAATTATACAACTTCCCCCAAGTATACGATTCAAGAGTCCATATATTTGAATTCTAGAGTAGGATCTATTCAGATTTCTTAGTTGATGCTATCTCCTTGCCTCCAAATGAAATGGATATGATTAATGCAGACTGCTGCACATCTCTGGCATTTGAAATTACTTAGCCATCTCTTTTGTCCCCTGGTATCATTGCCACTGAGACCAGCTGGGTCTGTCTGCATATTAGCTTGAGAATTTTAACTTTAGGCAAATGTATAAATCAAATGTCTCACAAAGAGTCCTAGACATCTGGAATTTTCCCTCTCCCCTGATCCAACAGAACTCTGGCCTTTTGATTTTAAACTATTATGGACATGTAGAAAAGCTGTACGGCTTAAATCAAGGGGACATGCAAGCACATACACATTTGCTAATATAGTGTCTTACCTAAATGCCAGTATTGCAGCTCAGTGGTCTCTGAGAGACACTTCTAATCTATTCATTATTCATTTATTTATCCCAGCTTCACAGCTGAACATCTTTTATATATGCTAAGTATCGTGTTAGGTGCTGGAATCCAACAATGAATTAAGATATAGACTCTGCTCTCAACAATCACCAAGTGTAGAGCGGAAGGAGAATAAGAAAATGACTTATTTTCTACTACAAAATCATGCTAGGAAATCAGAAGTTAGGGTGGCCTCTCATGCCAGGGTGAGGGCTCCTTACTGAGACCCATCATCGGTACACATTCAAGTCCCAGCCAGATGCTGTGGTATTTAAGCAACAGAGTTACACAAGTACATGAGCACCTACGTATTTTAGTAACCATTGACTCAAGGATAATGGGACTTTTTTCAACAATGTCAGCCAATGATTGCCAAAACAAAAGAGAAACGTTTATTTCTGGGAGTCTATCTCTGCTTGGTATTTTGCCATTCTTACAGTAACAACAATGGCTAAAATCTGAACTTGAATACTGTTCTTAATCTTTGCTGATTCTGCTTGTTCTAGTTAAATTTCTGTGATTATTTCTTTCCCTCTAGGTGATGATTGCTCTGTTTTCAGTCATGATCTTCCTAGTTATATTAAAGATAATTTTGAGTCAGCAAGAGTCACTGAGGCAAACTGGGAGACCATTCAAGGTGGAGTAATAGGCAGCGGCTGTGGGCAGCTGGCACCCTATGCCCATGGAGACTCGCTCTATTTTAACGGCTGTCAGATCAGGCAAGCTGCCACCAAGCCTCTGGATCTCACTCGAGCAAGGTAACCAAATCTGTGTGTTGCAGAATTGGTCACAAGCCCGGTTATTGTCCACTATCTGTGGATATGATCATGAACCTTACGGCACAGATGTCAGTAAGCAGTGGAAAAATAACTATCATTTGAATTTGGTACAAGGCAGCATTGTGTGTTTTCACAACTCAGAATCATGCTTTGCTTAAATTTATTATAGAGTTGCTTTCCATTTCTTCACACGCACTGGCTGGGTGGTGGTGACCTAGGCATAAGCCCAGAAAAATGGCCAAATATAAAATATTAGCAAGGGATCATCCACATAGGTAATTTAATGTTGGCCACAGGCAAGTATGTAACTATGAATGTGTATGTGAAGTAGATTTATAGCAGTGCACCCATATGCGTGTATTTAGCATATGTATTAATAAGTGCAATAATAGAAATGAAGGATGGATGGATGGATGAATGGATAAAATCTTTAAAAATTCACATGCTACAGGAGCTGGAGGTTAATGCAGAGTAGAGTGGATAGAGACCCTGCAAATGGACTAGGGAAGAGACAGAGAAAGAGATGTAAGGAGGATTTATTTCCTTCCCCACCTGCCCTTCCCAGCTCTGCCACCTTAGCCAGAGCAAACACAGCTTTCTGTCTGCATAAGAAAAGATCGCAAGGCTTTAGAAAGCTTGCAAAGTATTATTCTAGAGTAGTCACTGAATTCTGAAAAATGTTCAGTAGCTATGAGGGTATTTGAGAAATAGATGTTTGGTTAATGAGAATATGATGTTTACTGGAAGCTCTTCACTGTGGAAAATATTAGTAATATATTTTCAGCAGCAGAAAGGCACTTTTGGGGGCCCTTAATATGATAAACAATGAAAATATAATAAAATTAATTCCTGTATAGAAACCATGGAATGCTACAAGTTGTATTTACCCATCTCCATTTTTTTTCTACCAAAAACATATACTTAATCTAGAGACAACCTAATATCTTCCTTGGTAGCTGCAACTAGGTGCTTAGTTAACAATTGCACAGCATGTTGTATAAGTAACTTTGTTTTAAATTAATTTATGCATTTATAAGTTTTAAGTCCAGTTCTTTATTCAACTATCTACTCTAAATTCAACTATCTATCTACTCAGTTAACACGAGGAATCTTATGAGGATATATTTCCTATGTCTAAAGCTGTATCTTCTAAGGGCAAGGATGCCTGTGAAAACAAGAGAGCATGTCAAAGTGAATAGCAGACATGGTCCAGGGCTTGCATGTCCTAATTCAGTTTTCCCTCAGCTCCAATCTCCAGACAGCCTTTCCTAAAATAGATATTTATCCTTATCCAGATGCATTCAGCTCGGAGCTATTTGTAAAAAGTATGTAGCATAAATACTGTGGCTGTAGTCCTTGTCGTCTTCATGTCCTCAGCTGTTTGGCCCATGTTACCTTTTAGAGAATAGAAGGTGTTTTAGATGAAATACTCTACAAGGTTTCCGGCATCATGAAAAGAAGACACATCTTTGAAAGTTAAGATTGTTTTCTTTGTGTAGAAAACCAGCCTTCTGACATTATTCTCATATGTATAATGTAAAAGATAGTATAAATTTATTAATGTAATTTAGTCATAAAGCTGGCTGCTTCTGGTTTTTGTTTATTATCATTATGATTATGAGTTTTCTGATGAAAACTGGAAAACTTGCTAGATAAATTCTAAAAGAGCTGTAACACTCGCTTCTATGTTTACTATATTATGAACTTGGAAATTGTGGACTCTAGGAACAAGAAAAAATTAAGGAAGTATAACTCCTTTAATACTTCCTGACTTTTGCTGAAAGATGATTTCCTCTGTGTGTTCCAGCAAAATCATGTTTGTTTTGCAAATTGGGAGCGCGGCCCAGACAGACAGCTGCAACAGTGACCTGAGTGGCCCCCACGCCGTGGACAAGGCCGTGCTGCTGCAGTACAGCGTCAACAACGGGATCACCTGGCATGTCATTGCTCAGCACCAGCCAAAGGACTTCACACAAGCTCAGAGAGTGTCTTATAATGTCCCCCTGTAAGTGGCCTGACTGGAAAGGCGGGATCTCATGCACAGTCCCTGGGAATCAAAGAGTTTGAGGTAGAAGTTGGGTGAAGTTACTGGATCAATACCACAAAACTAGGTGGTGGCAGGACAAAGCCTAACCTAGATCTCCAAAGTTGTGTTACTGTTTTCTATTAGGACAAGAGGCAAATATTACAGCAAGGAATAAGGACAAAAGGCAATAGAGAATAACAACTAAACAAAAGGCACTTTTTGCATATGTGTCTTCCATTAACCAGTATTTCTAGTCCTTTAGAAAACAGCCTTTTTAGGTTGGGCATGGTGGCTTCTGCCAGTAATCCTAGCACTTTGGGAGGCCGAGGTGGGAGGATTGCTTGAGGTCAGGAGTTCGAGACCAGCATGAGCAAGAGCAAGACCCTGTCTGTACAAAAAATAGAAAAATTAGCCAGGCGTGGTGGCACATACCTGTAGTCCCAGCTACTCAGGAGGCTGAGGCAGGAGGATTGCTTGAGCCCAGGAGTTTGAGGTTGCTGTGAGCTATGATGACATCACTGCACTCTAGCCAGGTCCTGTCCTGTATCAAAAAAAAAAAAAAAAAAACCACTTTATATTTTCTGCTGGGTATGCTAGTTTGAAAATTACTGAGGACAAGCAGTCATATCAGTTTTGCTTCACAACGTGGGCCTAGCTTCTAGCACAGTGCCTGTCACACAGAAAGCACTTCATGTTTTTGACCAAATGTGTTGCTCTTCCAGGCCCTTCTACTGGGGTGAGGGGAAGGAAGAATAGAGATGGAAAAGTTTTAAGGTCCTTGAGTAGCCAATAAAATTTAATGCTGCTTAGATGAGAACCATGACCTAAGCAAATCTGAATTCTATGCCCAAAGCTTTGTTGATTTAGATCAGCCTATTATAATATCTGAAGCCTAGAAGTCCCATACCAGAAAGTTCTGTTTCCTAGTGTATAATTGTTTTGTCCTTCTGTGACCCAGGGAGGCACGGATGAAAGGAGTTTTATTGCGCTGGTGGCAACCACGCCACAATGGAACAGGTCATGATCAGTGGGCTTTGGACCATGTGGAGGTCGTCCTGTGAGTATCTGATACATAGCATCCCATGTCCATTTCAAGAAGGTTTGAAATTCCTTTGCTATGGCATGCTCCTTAATCCAGTAAGAACTGTTTTTGATGAGAAGCCCCCACAGGACCACTTGTCTTACACTCTTCAGCAATTGCAAGCTATAGCTCAAGTCATCAGCAAAATAGCAAAGCCCGGAATGTAATTTAATGTACCTAACTTCAATAAGCAAAACATCTATTTAAGGATTGACAATATTGGTTAAATTGGATAAAACAAAAGTCTCCAGGTAAATGGGAAACAAAGTCTTGTGCCAGATCTGGGTTGCCTTATAAAATGGAATGACATCCTTAAAAAGGAAGATGTATGCGGGGCGGTGTCCAGAGTGCCACTGGCTAATGTGCCCTGTTACAAACACCCATCTAAGCCACAGATGCCTGAGGCCTTCTCCATTTAACTATGTGGTTGCAACTAGAATGAAGAACGTGTGGTTTTAGATTCCTCCTGACCAATCCCAGCACCTAACAAGTTAGAGGTGTTCCCCTGTGGTTTCTCCTATATAGTAAGGCTGTCAGCTGGCCGGGTTGACTGTTACCTTTCGGAGAGATGACTTGCTTTTTCTCTAATGATCTAGTTCCTGTAGAACTGGAATGCTTATGTCTCGACGGGTTCGGACTGATGGCTCCAAGTGGTTGGCAAGGAGAGGCGAATCTTCTCGGTAGATAGGTTCAAATGTTCATTCTGTTTACCAAATCCAAAATGAAATCAGTCCCATGGCTGATTTCGATCATTTTGAAAGCAAATTTAAGTGATTTATTGGTAGGAAAGCTACCAGATTTGTTTTCTTTCAATCATAGCCATGAGCTGAATTTTTCAGTCTTGAGCTAGCCCTCGTCTGAGTTTTCACTGAGGCACCTGCTTGCATGGCATCCATATCAACCCCAAATCCAAGAGCAACCTGGTCCCTACACTAGCCGTGCGCTCTGCTGCTTTTGGACAACTTGCTGGGCTCTGCCTCCACAGGACAAAGTTGAAGTTTACAGCAACAGTCCAGATTCATTTGAATCTAAATATGAGGCTGATGTTTTACTTAGATACTGATTTCCTCTTACTACGTTATTCCACAGAATAGAATAACCTGGGCCCTAAAATGAATTAGAGAGATGTCGACATAGACCAAAAACCAACCCTAGAGCCATTTTGCCTGGCTACTTTCCTTTCAGAGCAGCGCTTCTCAATCTGATTGAATATCAGAATCACTTGGGAAGCTTTTGAAAGCATCAACAAATATCCCAGTGCCTGGGCCCATCCCTTTGGGTGAGGATTTAAATTGATCTGCAATGGGAACTGAGCATGAGTTGTTTTTAAAAGCACCTCAGGTGATTCTAATAAACTGGTTGAGAATCAAATTAGAGTCAATAACCACTTCTTGTCCTTCAAGTCTCTTGCCAAGACAATTTGCATTACTGGGGCTTCCTGTGCCTGAGAGAGCATACCAACTCCTATGGAAACTTCAAAACTTGATAGTCCTCAAAAGAAGGCAGGATATTAATACTGCCCTTGAGTAGACAAGAATTCTTAATATACCATGCATTTGAGTACGTATTTCTTCTCCTCCCAGCCAGTTAAGCAATTACAGTTATCTGTTTTGGATTTCAGAGACATGTCATCACCAGTAATTTTCTCCCTTGGCCTAAAATTAAAGAGAAGGTAGAGTCAGAAGTACAAATATACTCCCTCCGTGGGAAGTAGCCCCTTCACAGCTTAGAGCTCTGTTTTCCACTCCCTGTTGCCCTGGTGCCTCAGAGGCTCAGGAGCACCAGCAGGAAGCCTCACACACAAACCCCAAGACAACTTCCTGGAACACCTGGTGTTGGAGTTCACGTATATAAGCAACTACCAGCATCATGATACTATCATAAGAATCAAACTCAGATTATATGAAATACCAGAAACCTATTGTTTCTGGTATTTTTCTGGAGCTGTAATCTGTATTGTAAAGACTTTATCTTTATTCAGTCTCCAGAATTTTAATACTTTGAAGAATTTATCACTCATCAGGCACCTGTCTGATCTTACCCTGCATTAATGTCTCAAACTCTCAGGGCACTAAAATATTTTAAATAAGAAAAGGGCATTGCCACACCTACACGGTGTTACATGGTGTGAGTTTTATTCCAAGTCATCTTTCAGTGAATACTTTAAAATTATAACCTTACACATATTACCATAAACTTTTATGTACCTATGTTATACATATAATTTTAAAATTCTCTTTAATGACATTTCAAAACTTTGTTAAAATTTAAAGGAATTATTTTCCTTCTTTTTTCAAGAGAAGAAATACCTAACAAAGCTGAGTTCAGTAAATGAGTTGTTTAAAAAATACAATACTAAGAAATTATATTTTCAGAACCATGATTTTGATGTTTTGCTTTGGTCTTAGGATTTTTTTCATAAGAGTCACAAAAAATGTTAAGGCATTCATTAATTTGGCATTCTACAGAATAATTACTTCAATTCATTCATTTGATGAGCTTTAAAAAAGTTTCAAAGAATTCAGAAAAATAAAATATAATTTTCCAGAGTGTCTTTCAACTGTGCACAAAGCAGCTAGCCAAGGTTCATGTCATGATTCACAATACTAATTATAGCCTTGCTACGTAGGATGTATATTTAGACATAGAGAGGTGGAATACTCCCATAAAGCCATATTAATTGAAAATATCCTCTTAATACTTTTGTATCAGAACATTTAGTTATATGAACTAATAATTTGAACTCCTCAAGTGTGGAGGGGAGAAGAGCAGACTGAGGCATGTATCTTAAGAGATGCAAGCCCTACCTAATTGAATGCTGCAAACAGGGCACCTAATATGTTTTTGCAACTAATGGTTGGGGCATACTTTTCACTTAAGAATTTTCAAAATGTATTTTGTTTTTTAAGTGCAGGTTGCCCTTAATCTAACTTTACTGCCATAGTTTGCTTTTGTGCATGTGAAGGACACATGCTAAAAGCCCCTAGAAAGAAAAACTGTGGTCATGCATGGTATCTTATATTGAGCTTAACCTCAGTACTGCCCATATTAACCAAAAAGACATATGAGTTTGATGAGAACAAATTTACCACTTTTGAAAATATTTCAAGAAGTACATTAAGTAGGTAATATATTTTTAATTAAATGGTTTAATTCTAAAATACTACATGTGGAAGGATTTGAGTTTCATAAATATGGATATACAGAATGACTAACCCTGCACCATAAAGATAAAAAACCCACCCTTTTAGCAATTAACAAGCAAAGTCCTTTATGCTTGTTTGAGAGTGTAATCTTCCCACTCTCATGATGTTTTCCAATGAAACCTGCACATGAAAAGCACTTCATGATTAGCCCGTGCTAATCTACCTTATAACAGATGAACCAAATTGACAGATCATATTTTTCCAGCCTCACTAGCTTACAAAACGTCCTCATTCCATAAAGTCTGGAGAATATAGCATAATACAGTCATTGACAATCAAGTATCAGAAACCTAATTTCTCTGAATTCATTTGCTAGCGCAGAATATTTGCTTTTCAGTAAATGTTTATAAATACATTTGGGCAGATCCCTCACAAGATCCATGCTGGTGGGGTTCTTCTTAGGATAAAAGAGAATTTGTTGCCTTAACCGTTTTTGTTGGGTACTCATACTTCTATCCTAAGAATCTCCCTCACCCAACTATGCATTTCATTCACACATCACATTTCCTGTGTGCGTGTCTAAGTCACAACTTGTCATGTGTATAATGAAGTGGGCCAATTTTTGCATGTGTACCTTGAAAGCAAATTACTCAGTAAAAAGTTAGCCTTTGTGAATTGGTTTACTAAAAAGTGAATTATTACCATATTTACTGAGAACTGAAAACCAATGTGCTAACTGTGGTCTTAAACACATTTATCAGATTTTAATGAATTCCATCATGACCATCCCTTCATGCTATTCATTATCAAGATACTGTCACATTTTTGGCACAAATGATTTATGGTGATGAATGTATTACATTTGTTGCAAAGCATATTAAATTTGACTGTATTATCTGATGTAGAGGACTTCTGCATTTTTAAAAGCCCTTCCTTAATATATTCAGGAATTAGTATTTCCTAAAATGTAAATAATCAAAAAATCAGATGATAAAAATAATAGTTATTAAACTATTAATTTAATATTTATAATTATATACAACATTTATGCCAAATGTAGTACTATAGCTACATGTACCTTAACATATGGGTATGAGCAAATATTGCATGTTGCATTACATAGAAAAGTTAAATATATGTATATATTGGGTATAGAATAAGAAATAACTTCTTTAATTTTTATTTTCAAAAGAGATGAAAAATCCTATATTGCGTCTAAACCTGATCAGACTTTTATGACTAATCACAGTGCTGCATGCATTGAAAGGCATTTTTTAACTTGTATTATATTTCATTATTTGCTGTCATTGGTTTTCCACTAGAGTAAGGTAAGTCCTTCTTACTAAATCTGGGGAACTGTTTGCTAATATTAATAGTTTCACCAAAGTTAACTGAGAATTTTTGTAAAGATCTTTGCAGCTGAAAAAAAAAAATCTACGAAACAGTTATGAATGACATTGGGATATACTGGAACATTTGGAACCTATATCCGTGTAAGCTCAGAGTCAGCCAAATTGAGATGTCTCTAACATATACAATATTGGTCACAACAGCATAGACCAAACTGCTAATCAGCATTCCCTCATTGTGCAATAGATCTGACTTAGATTCTCCTCTGTGCCTGGCACTGTATTAGGTGCCCTTGAAGTGCTCACAGTTTATAAATTTGTTATGAGGAGAAAGTGAAAATAGAAATGTGTGCAAAAGATCTCGGGGCTCTGATTAAATGTAACGTCTTTCAAAAGACCTACTGCACTGGAGATTCATGAGGATGCCTTATCAATTCTATTCTAAGTTAATAAATGAATTGGCAGAGGGGAATAGATTTACTCATAATACATTCAAGTTCTAGACCTTGTCCTTAGGTAAAATTGGCCACCTTTAATATATACATACATTTGTCCTCTAATTAAGATACTTAAAAACTTAAAAAGGCAAAATGGTTATCATTTATTGAACATCTGCATATGATGCTAGAAGTTTCATTTAATTCTTATAAGTCCCTGAGATGTATATTATCAGATATTATTCTCATCACCATTTAGCGGAGAAAAGAAATATGAAATCTTTAGTATTTGTGAGATATTTATGCCGACACTGATTTTACGGAGCCTTGCTGAGAACGCATGGCCTTGAAAGTCAGATGTGCAGCACCCTTTATCAGGGGAGTTTCACTGATTAGTTTGAATGGCAACTTCTATCTTATACTTGCCAGTATTTCTCTGAAAAAGATTCCACTGGATTCTTATTTCTACATTCTTATAAATTATTATTTGCTGTACCATGTGATTTGATTATAAATTAATTACTGATCATTAAAAATTTCTATGAGCTCAAAGTACTTCTACCAATTCTCTACCTCTTCCATTTCCTTTAGAATCCATTAAAAAAGCAACTGAATTTTTCATAATAATAAATGAGCTAAGCTTGTGGCTCCAGTGAAGAGTAACAGTTCAATAGAGCACAGAGTCACTAGTTCTTCAAAGGTCTCGCAATATCCATACTTCCTAAGCCGTAACAGGAAAGCATTTTATAATTCCATATGCCACCTAAGTCAGTCCCTAAACTCCCTCAGCAATAATGGAAATTTAAATCTGCATTTCCAAGAAGCCATTGATGTTCATTCCTTCATTTCAATGACTTACTCATAATGGGAGAATTTAAAAATGGACCTAGTTCTATCCACAGCAAAAGCAAATTGATATGTCAAGTGGCATAGTTGATGTGCCTTGGGATGAACATTACCTGCTTTTATTGAACGTAAAATAAAAATCACTCTCCCCTGTAACTGCAGTGAAGAAATAAATCTTAATTCCATTGTACCTATTATTATTTCAGTTAAAGTTTATCTATAGCTATATATCTGCATGTATCAAAAACAAAAACAGGCTCACAGATATGCTGCACACAAAAAATGAGTAAATATAAGATCTTTAAACTTATTAAAAATTTCCCTAATGCCCAATCCTGTTAAGTTAGACATTTTAGAAGGTATAATAACTGTTTAGTAACCATGTCAACTTTTAAACGACCTGAGAAGCAAACGGCATTTGGTATAGCTTCCCATGTTGCTTGATCTTAAAAGGCTTATTCCAACCTAACTGACTGGTATATATCACATACCAAATTACCAGTTAGTTTCAAGGATGCTTTGAAAGTGTGGCCATTTTTAATGTGACTGACTATATAAACATTAGGCATTGAGCACATTAGTCTGCATATCAACATTCTAAAGAATCCAAAGATATGATACTGATACATAAATTTATTCAAAATTAAAGAGCATCTAATGAATCAAAATGCCCTCTAAATTAGTTGTAAGCTTCCACCTTGAACTGATTTTTAGGGTATTAAAGATCTGCAAACATGCTAATAATATTTATTTTCTCACATTTAAATCAGTTCCATAATTAAGTAATTATATGGAGAATTTGCTTTAAAGCCATTAAACATGCACATCAACTTTGTTAAAAGTAAATGTTCCTTTGTTCTCAAATATCGAGGTAACTTTCACATCAGTCTAGGTTGCATTGAGATAACTAAATATCTTGAGTGTTCTAAGTTTATCTTTTTTTAATGTAAAATATTTTAACTTTTAAATTCTCTTTGAGTACCTTATATCTTTAAACATGTTTTCAACAGAACAATTTTCACTGCTTTAACTTTGCAATTATTCCTTATAGTTAAAGAGTAATGATTTACAACAGGAATCCAATCAGTAAGTCACCATAAGTTCAACAAACATGCCTTGACCACCCACAGGTCAGGCAGGAGGCCAGTGCTGCGGTGGGGCGGGGTGGGGGGAGCTGGGAGACAGGCCCCGTACCAACGGAAGTTTAGCATGGGGAGCCAAGGTACGAACACAAATAAACACCATTCAAAGCAGGTAATGAACACTATGAGAATTCAACGTAGGAAAAAAAATCACTTCTGGAGGAGGTGAGCAATAAAGAAAATGTGATACTAGAACAAGTAGAAATTTAGGAAGTGATGTTTGGGATTAGCCATTGAAGTAGGCAGAAATGACTCAGGCAAGTTTGAACAGAGCAGTCTACACAGGAGAGTAGCAAAGGATAGGACAGACTAGGATTAAACGTGAAGAGGACTTGAAATTTCTGGTAAAGCTGGCTTAGGTGTTGTTCCATAGGCAAGAGGATTATGCATAGTTTTTAAGCAAGGTGAAGCCAACATTTGAGAGAAAGTTTACTGAAACTGGTGTGCAAAATGCACACACATTCAAACAATTATGCATTCAGCTGTACTTTCTTAACATTTCATGGTTTCTTTTTAGTGGAATTTTTTTTTTCATAAGGGGAGAGAATTGAGTTAAGGAAGCTAGTTTAGGGGGCCATTATAATAGCTCAGGGAAAGGACTACAAAGTAATTTAGGATGTTGGCAGGAAGACAGCAAGTGCCAGTCCCAAGATTTCATGAATAAAGAAGTAACTGGATCATTTCTTCTGATACTTGATTAGTCCAATACATCAAGTCATTGTCCCTTTTTGTAACTGAACTTTACACAGGCAGCAATTAGTACTTACAGCAGCCAATAAATAATGCATACACCTCAACTGTGACATTGAAACTGATCAACTTAATTAATACACGTAACATTGTCACATGAAGGGAGGAGGATAGTAAGGCTACCCAAAGACAAATGATTGTTTTTTTCTCTAGAATATCTTCATAGTATATTCTTCATTTCCATCTTATAGTTTCTAGCATTTTGATATTATTGAAATCCAGAATGGATTAGCATTTTATTTTATAAAATATATATCAATTGATGTCTATCTTTTCATCAGTTTTAAGCACAGATGCTATTGCTTTTTGATTATACGTATCTGATGAAATTCAATTTATGTATTTTCCTTTGAGACATTTTATTATAAGTTTTCTTTTCTAATGATCAAACTATAAAGTTCTCTTCTTTTTAAAGTTTTCCATATTTTACAAGGGCTTGTATAATACCTAGTATAATATACTAGATAGACAGCATCATTTTACACCTTGCTAGTCTATTAGTGATTGATAACCCAGAAGATCACACTGCTCAGTGAAAAATTACTCTTTTCCTCCCCTTTACCCTACTCAAGTTCAGGTCATATCGACCTTTACGGTAGAATCACACTACATGACATTATCCCTCTCCTCATGCATTTTATGTTTCTGTGGAATTAAAGAGGAAAGGCTTTGGGACCATGACCATATTCGGGAGATTGATGCATCTGAAAAGTAATGATAGGCTCATTCTCATAAACCACATATTGATGCCACATATAGATATGTTGTCACTTGGGTCAGTGTGTGAGAATGTGATTCTTTTCAGTGATGTTATAAATCCTGATCCTTTTAAAAGTATATTTGCCAAAACTTTAGCAGCTATGACTACCACTATTGTGCAATTTCAAACAGGCTCCTAAAAGCCATTTTCAGTATTTTTTTCAGCTTCACATGTAGTGTGTATGTATAAAATATATACACACATACATACAAGTATATATTCAATTGCGCTTTCTTAGTATTTTCTAAGATCTTTTCAGTGGAGGGTCTCTTTCATAAGGCCATGTTTATAGAATATAACCCCAGATGCTTACGATTTGAGGAAGACAACGGAATCTAACATTCTGAGAAAAACTTATTTCCTTGTTTTGCCCCTGAGACTGCATAAACTAGGGAGGTCAAAGTGATTCAGCTAACAAGTTTGCTTTTTGTTTGTTTGTTTTTGCTTTTTAAGCAAGAGAGAACATTTGCTAAAGGGAACAAATTATCCTTCCTACTGGTTACAGAAGTATTTAAATAAGGCAATGGGTATAGTGCATACTTCTACTAAAATGAAATCCATCCAGGTATGTTTTCAGGAAGAGTTCAAGAATAAAAGTAAAATTAAAAATCCAAAACAGTCTCAGTCCACTTTTGCTATGAATCAAGAGAATTTACCATTTTTTCTGGTTCAGAGCTCACTCATGAAAAGAAAGGGATTTCTTCAAGGCCAAAGGCAGTGTGTATAGGTGTCAGCCTTCAGTTACTATGTCCCTGGGTGGTAGTGTCAGCATGACCTATTAATCCTGAAAATTTTCAAGTAACTATCAGGGTAATTTAGGACCTAGAATAGATTGCATGTTCAGTGATGGGACTTACATGCTGTTTCTCCTTTCCCTCCCTGCCTGTATCCTTTTTGATTTTAACAGCACTCGAAAACAAAATTACATGATGAATTTTTCACGACAACATGGGCTCAGGCACTTCTACAACAGAAGACGAAGGTCACTTAGGCGATACCCATGAAGAGTCAAAAAGTTTTTTTTTTTTCTTCCAACATCCAATGTGTTGCTCTCCATTCTTTTAAATCTCGCACTGCATCTGATATCAGGAAATATCTGTGAAGGACTTGGTGATTAACTGAAAGCCCTTCTCAAGACCGAGTGTACACCACTTTCCCACACTGTGAACTAATGACAAGTGACTTATTTGCTCATAAGTAAATGTCTTCATGTTGATGTGTCCGTGAAAATTGTGATGCTGTTGTAATATCAGTTACAGTGGCAGTATTGAGAATAAGAGATAGTTTAACAAAAAAATAAAGTTTAAGCACAAAAATTTAAGAGATTTTATGTTTAAAATGCCATTTAGCACAGTATTTAACATTCTTGGTCACAAAGCTATTTAAGTGGACTGTATTTCAGCTATGTATCATGTTTTATATGATTAAATTATCATTGTTTGTCCTTTATGTATTCTCTTCTATGATATAACACATTGAAACTGTATTTACTTGTTATGTTGCAATATTTTGCTGCTGAATTTTGGGCTACTTATATTCTGCAGAAAGTTAATTGAAATACCTATTCAAGAAGATAGTTGTAAAGATATTGTATCTCCTTTAATATACTCCTTAAAAATGTATGTTTGTTTAGCGTTGTTTTGTGGATAAGAAAAATGCTTGACCTTGAAATATTTTCTACTTAAAATTGTGGATGAAGACCCTATCTCCCACAAAGGAGTTCCCACTTCCTTGTCTAAAGATTTTGTTTTTAAGTGTTCTGTGGCTGATTTACTAACAGTAACTGCCATTTTGTGTTTGTGGTAACAGAGTGATTTGTAAAACAGTGGATGTTTTTTCATAGTGTTCTCTTCGTGGATCATTTTTTTCCTGCGGGTCATGTTCATACCTTCTGATGAAGTTGTACCAACACCAGCAACAGTATAATGGCCCTGTAGCCCTGAACTCTCTATTAGTGTAACTGAAAGATTACACTCTAGGGTGAACCAACCTAAAAGCCCATGCTTAAATAAAAATTATGTCCAAAAGTCATTTGAAGTTTATGTGTCTTCATTCATTTTTAATTAAATTTTGTATAGGATTTATAAGCTGTTCAGGTTTTGAAAAGATAATGTCAGATACATGTACTGGTTTTTTGTTTCATCATTGATAATAGCAATTATGAAGCCACACCTTCAATTTAGTCATTTTTCTCTTTTGCAGCTTTTTCTACTAATCACTCTGTAACTACACTAAGAAAAGTTAATAGAGAATTCTGAAAATGACTTAACTCCTGAGAAGTTTGTTAGCTGCTAACCAATACCTGGCTCATAAGAAGTACTCATGAGTTCACTGAGCAAATATTTGTTGAGTGCTTGCTATGTGCCAGGCACTGTCCTAAATGTCGAGGATAAAAATGATGATTGAGACGTTTTCCCTGCTTGCTTTTAATGTCTACAAAATAAAAATTATGTTGCTACTATTGAATTTATTGATTTCAAGAGGATTAAAAAAAATAGGAAAAAATCTTAAATCTAGAGCTTTCAGCAATGGCAAACTTTCTCAATACTTTTGACACCGCTAATGCTGAGCCTAAATATGCCTGCAGTGAATGAAGGAACGAACAATCTTTTGAAGGAAGAATACACCCACTAGAGAATAGTACCTTTTTAAACACTTAAATGTAAAAGAAGTAACTTTGATTTCAGAGTATTTTCCTACCATGGCCCACGTTAGTCATTTTGTTTATGCATTCATTCATCGAGTATCTATTAAGTAATAATACCATGTGCCATGCGTGGGAAAAGGCACTAGAGATGCAATGGAGAACAAAAGGAAACATGATCTCTGCCTTAAGGAAATTCACAGTTTAGTGGAGGAGGAAGATATTTACCAATAATCACACAAATAAACTTATTATAACTGTGTAAATGCCTCATTAAGCAATAAACATTCTTTTGATAAGCATCTATTAAATATCTATTACTATACCAAGATACATTATTTGGGAAACTATAATGAATGAAACATGCTTCTCTTCCTCAATTTGTAGTCTAGGCAGAAATTCAGAAATACCAACTAATACATACAATATAATGAAAAAAGTGCTGCCTATATAGAAGTAAATTTTTGATCTAATGGGCACGGGAAAGAGAACAGTCTATGAAAAGCCTACAGATAATAATCATACTTAGTGATAAAAACCTTACTGCTTTCCCCCTAAATTCAAGAACAAAACAAGAATATTTACTCTCACCATTTCTATTCAACATGGTACTAAAGATTCTCGCCAGAGCAATAAGGTTAGAAAAAGAAAGAGAAGGCATCCAGATTCAAAAGTAATAAATAAACTGTCTTAGTTGGAAACAAACTGATCATGTGTAGAGAAAATCCCATGGAATCTATGCAAATCTACTAGAACTAATAACTGAGTTTTGCAGGGTTACAGGATACGAGATCAATATACAAAGACCAATCGTATTTCCTCATTGTTAATGGGAATGTAAATTAGTATAGCCATTGTGAAAAATGGTATGAAGATTCCACAAAAGACTAAAAATAGAACTACAATACAAAACAGTAATCCCACTTCTGGGTATATGTCGAAAGGAACTAAAATCATATCAAAGTGATATCTACACTCCATGTTCACTGCAGCACTATTCGCAATAACCAAGGTATCAAAACAACCTAAATGTCCATCAATGGATGAATGGATAAAGAAAATGTAGTATATATATACATAATTGAATACTATTCAAACTTCAAAAGAAGGGAAATCTTGTCATTTGCAACAACATGGTTAACCTGGAGGACATTATGCTAAGTGAAATAAGCCAGGTACAGAAAGACAGACACTATTAGATTTCACATATAAGTGAGATCATATAAAGTTGAACTCATAGAACTAGAGAGCAATGGTTACCAGTGGCTACGGGACAGGAGTTGGGGAGAAATAGAGTTTTTGATCAAAGGATACAAAGTTTCAGGTAGGAGGAACCAGTTTTGAGATCCGTTGCACAGCAGGGTGGCTATAATCAATAATAATGTATTATGTATTTTTAAATAACTACGTAAATTTAAAATGTATCACCATAAAAAATGATAGATAAGCAAGGTGATGGATATGTTACTTAGTTTAATCATGTCACATTGTACACATGTATCAAAACATTACATTGTACCCCCTAAATGTATACAATTATGATTTATCAAAAATATTAATACGGGCCGGGCGTGGTGGCTCACGCCTGTAATCCTAGCTCTCTGGGAGGCCAAGGCGGGCGGATTGTTTGAGCTCAGGAGTTCGAAACCACCCTGAG
>NW_012148841.1:4564468-4565445 GCF_000956105.1 Propithecus coquereli | reverse complement strand
TTGAGGTGGATGATCACAAAATTACTAAATAAAAATCAATAATTTTTATATATTTTACAGCTGGAAAACTGGTTAGTTTTTAATTTTTTCAGCTTTGAGGTATAACTGACAAATAAAAATTGTACACGTTTAAGGTGTACAACTTGATGTTTTGATATAGGTGTACATTGTGAAATAATTACAATCAAGCTAATTAACATCTAGAATCTTTATTTTTTTGTGATGAGAAAACTTCAGATCTCTTAAGCAAATTTCAAGTGTACAATACAGTGTCATTACCTATAGTCACATTGCTGTGCATTAGCTCTCTATAACTTATTCATCTCCCATAACTGAAACTTTGTTCCCTTTAACCAACATCTCATTTCCCCTCCCCTGATCCCCTGGCAACCACCACTCCACTCTCTGTTTCTATGAGTTTGACTATTTTAGATTCCACATACAAATGAGATGGTATTTTTTTAAATACAATTTATAATAGCATCACAAATATGAAATAGAGATAAATAGGGAAATTGTGTACACCTATACACTAAAAACTACAAATTGTTACTGAGAGAAATTAAAGACCAAAATAAATGGAGAAATATACCATGTTCATGAGTTAGAAGTCTCAATATGCTTAAGATATCAACTCTCCCCAAATGGATCTAAAGATTCAATCCCAGTCAAAATCTCCACAGACGTATTTATTAAGTTGACAAATTGATACTAAAATTCACAGGGAAATGCAAAAGACCAAGAATAGCCAAAACAACTTTGAAAAAGAAGGAATTAGAAAACTAACACTACTTTCTTTCAAAACTTATTATTTTAAAGCTAGAGTAATCAAGACAATGTGGTACTGGCATCAAAACAGAGGAATAGATCAATGAAACAGAATGAAGAGTCCAGGAATAGATGCGGATATATGTGGGCAACTCATTTTTCATCAAAGGTATTAAAGGCAATTCATTGGAGAAATTGAATTGAGTTCA
>NW_012148841.1:4562870-4564018 GCF_000956105.1 Propithecus coquereli | reverse complement strand
AATTTGTTTATTTTATGAAACAAATTAAAATGGCATCAAAATTAAAACTTTCACAAGAGAATTAAAAGATAAGCCACACACTAGGAGAAAATATTTACAAAACATATCCATAATGTGTAAAGAACTCTCAAAACTCAAAAATAAGAAACCAAATAACCCAACAAACAAAATATGGGCAAAAGATTTGAACAGACACTTCACCAAAGAAGGTAAAAGGAAGGAAAATAAGCACATGAAATCATCCTTAACATTGTTAGTCATGAGGAAAATGGAAACTAAAACCACATTGAGATACTACTAAATACCTAATAGAACTGATAAAATTAAAGAGACTAAAAATACAAAGCATTGGCAACTATGTAGAGGAACTAGAACTTTCTTACACTGCTGATGAGAATGTAAAATTGTACAAACAATTTTGGAAAACAGTTTGGTAGTTTCTTAAAAAGCTAAATATATACCTACTATATGATTCAACTAGTCCACTCATAGATATTAATATTTACTCAAGAGAAATGAAACCATGTACTCATGGTAGCTTTATCTGTAATAAGTGAGAAAAGGATGGACTAGCTAATATATAGTACTAAGAAAGTTTATTATTCAGATGAAAAAGTAAAACTAGACCCCTGGACATACCTTTACACAAATATAAATTCCAGTAGATTAAAGACATAAATGGCAGAAGTAAAACTTCACAATTTTTAGAAGAAATTATCTTAATGGGGTCATGGGAAGGAAGGATTACTTAAACATGACACAAAACACACATACCATTAAGGAAAACTGAGGGAATATTGGCTATAGTTTGAATAGATTAATTTGTAAAACTTCTGCATAACGTAAGAGACCATAAAGTTAAAAAAAAAAAAAAAGGCACAGATTGGGAGAAAATGAAACCACAACATATAATCAATAAAGGACTAGATTCTAGAATATGTAAAGAACTCATTGAAAGAAATAATAGAAGGCAAATAATACAATTTTTCCAAAATGGGTAAAGAATAAGAATGGAAATTCACAGAAAACTGGAAGAACAAAAGATTTAAAGGTGCTCAATTTCATTCATAATCAAGCAAACATCTTTTTAAACAACAGCGATTTCATATCTACAAAAATCAACTCACGCTAACAGATTTAAACCTAAG
>NW_012148841.1:4556795-4561530 GCF_000956105.1 Propithecus coquereli | reverse complement strand
GTGGGGGTGTGTGTGTGTGTGTGTGTGTGTGTACGTACGTACGTACACACCACATTTTTTTAAAAAAAGATAGTCTGTTACTCACAGTTCCCAAGAGGAAGGGCTCTGCCATGCCACTCAGGGCCACATAGGAGCAGCAAATTTGGTCAGGTAGCAGAAGGAGCAAGGGGAAAGCATGGGCACGACCCTTTATTGTGATTTCCAGAGGAAAGGCAAGGAGAGTAAGCAAGCTGAGGATTGGCTAGTTTGAATAATTTCAGCAGGCTCCGGGGTCTAGGGGCTGTCTCTAGTTATCTGGTACTTGGTCCTGGGCAATGATTAGGGCAAAGAACTACTGCTGGAGCATAAGAGCCAGAGAGGGGCGATGGTTGGGAATATGGACTCTGGACTGCTTAGTCTGCATGTGAGAGGCACGCTCCTGGGCGAGTCCTTTGCTCTCTCTAAGAACTGGCCAACCCTGGGATAGGCAGACTCTCCCCAGTCAGCGAGACCCCAAATGCCAGAGCATCACAAATACAGAAAATAAAACTATATAGTTAATATTTAATACAAACCTCTATAGAGAGTAGTGTAATAATATCAGTAATGTTAAATATTAATAAATGCATACAGCACGACCCAGCTACTTCTAGGTAATTATTGTAAAGAAACTCTCACATATATACACAAAGAGATGTGTACAAGAATGTTCACAGCAGAATTATTTGTATTTGCAAATAATCAGAAACAACCTAAGTGTGCATCAGCAAGAGAATGGATAAATTGTTGTTTATCTGTATAATAAAGTACAAACATGGATCATTTAACAGCAGGGATATGTTCTGAGAAATGCATCATTAGGCAATTTTATCATTGTGCAAACATCATAGAGATTGCTTACACAAACCTAGATGGTATAGCCTACTACACACCTAGGCTATGTGGTACAGCCTATTGCTCCTAGGCTACAAACCTGTACAGCATGTTACTGTACTGAATATTGTAGGCAACTATAACACAGTGGTAAGTATTTGTGTCTCTAAACATAGAAAAAGTACAGTAAAAATATAGTATTACAATCTTATGGGACCACTGTCACATATGTCATTGACAAAAAGTGTTGTTATGCAGCACATGACTGTACTATATGGCAGTTAAAATGAATAAACTCAGAGTACTTCTGTCCATAACAATAAAACAAGTTGGGAAACTATAAATACAGTATTATGCCATTTATCAGATTCTAAAACTTGCAGACAAATACTATGTATTGCTTATAGCAAAAATATAAAAGCATGTGTGGGAATAATAAACACAAATTCATGATAGTGGTTACCTCAGGCAGGGGAATAAGATCAGAGAGGGGTGCATGGAAGACATCGGGTCTATCTAAAATGTTTTAATTCTTTCTAAAAAGTCAGAATAAAATATTAATAGTCAATAATGTTAAGGTTTAGCTGATTTGTGTGCATATAAAAATGTTTGTTATATTATTCTCAATTTTCATGTGAAGATCCAAATATCATGGCCAAAAGAATAAGTAGGATTTGTCAAGCAGAGTCAGTGGGGAGATATATTCTAAAATTAAAGCAATACGTGTGAAAACACAGTCAGGAACTAGCTTGGCTCCTCAGAGGAGCCACAGATCCTTTGGATTTGAGAGACTACAAGCAGCAGCCTGAAAAGATGGGGGCCAGTGTTTCTGGGGAAGTCAGGAGTGAGAGATGCAGAGTAATTTCCAATACTAACAAAATTCAGCTTTAACCAGGGGCATTCACTGGAAGCTGTTAGAGGGTTTTAAGCAAATGACTTTCAGTTAGTCCACTCTGACCAATCCAATAAGTTAAAAAAAGAAGGTAGGAGACTAGAATTAATAGGTAGGTCTGAGACAACCGCTAAGGAATAATTTTAAATTGCCTAACAAGAATTTTACTAAGGATTCACATGTCTCCAAAGTAAACTACAAACTGCTCACATATAAAACATAGTAGTAAAGACAAAAAGTAGTTATGCATTTATTGATTGTTCAGGAAAGAAAATCAGCTGCTATTGAAAAAATTCCAGTTCTGAGGTGAGAGAGTTTGTCATTATTACTGCATCTTCCATTTTGTCCTTTGGGTACTTGTTATAAATGAATTTTTACAGTTGTTTCTTTTTCTCATCCAACATGGATAGAAATTCATGCTGTCTTTGTAGACATGGGAGACCACACAATGACAATGGGAAAGTCTGCCACTCTCCAGGGGCCTTATTACCTTATTCAGTGTCCAGACCCACTGTCCCAGAGCTCATGCCAATACAGCAGAGAAAGAGAGATAAGTCTGGAAAGCATAACTTTTTATGGAGAGGGTACTGGTAGAATAATATATGGAGATATATAAATAATAAAAAGGCACAGAAATGTAAGAAATGTTGCCTCAGTAAATCTAGAGACAGTCAACTAACTTACACCAAAGTTACTACAATAGCCTTTTATCATTACTATCCATAGAAAGTAGACATGTTGTGACAAGTTGGACATTTCTTAACACCTCTACAATCACCTAAACAGAAACTAAACAGCTCCCTTAAAAGCTAAAGAACTCACTCCCAATTCTAATGTAATTTCTTTCACATTGATACTTTAGTTGATGTGAAGTTGATTCTTTGCTCTGCCTTTAAATTTCCTAACTGTAACAGAATACCTACAGTCTAGTACCTTCTATGTTGGAGCTTGGTGAAACAGCAAAGGAGAAAAGCTGTCTTTGGGACTCTCTCCCTAAGACATACCCGCATGCAACCAGAACCCTGCCCAAATTCCCACACCACAGATGACCAGCTTGAGTCCCAGCCCTACAGATTAACCAGCTCTCATATTGGAGAGGAAAAGGGGAATGGAGACTTACTGAATGCCAGCCACTGTGGTAGGCATTTACATATTCATCTCACAAAAACTGAAAAGTCTGCACTTCCAGTTCCAAAATGCTGGCTTCTCCCAGACGCACAAAAAACACAAAAACAAACGTACCGCTCTAAGATCTTCTCCAGAAACAACACAGAGCTCAAGTATGAGGCTGAGACAGTTTCCGGGGCCACAGAAAAGTGGAACAACTTCAAGCAGACAGTAGGAGAAGCAAACCCACCACCCCCTAACCCCCCATGCTGCCTGGCACCAACCACATGGAAAATCTCCCCTCAATTCACGGTTCCTGCACTGGAAAAAGTACAATCGAGGTGGTCAACCAGCTTCCACACCTGCTTGGGCTCCCTGGCAGGAGACCTATCCTTGCCTTCTCCCACAGGTAACATGGCGACTGCCTGAAGGGAGGAATATCCCAGAGAACAGGCAAAGACAAATGGGAGAGGCAGGACTGCCATATCCAACCTGGAAACTCTTCTCCGCATCTTGGCCAAAGGAGACGCCAAATAAGAGTGGCTGTACCAGGTACAGTCTCCAGTCCCCGAGGCTTGAACCCCTAGCCACTGCAGGGTTATAATACACAGCTGGGATAATCCCTTCGGGACCTCACTCATTTGGCATAGGCAGTGCTCCCACCATTTACTAGAGCCAAGGTGACCCTTGGCTTAAGGCACCACCTAGAGCCAAAAAGGAGGCAGTGACCTAGCAGTCAAGATTTGCTAAGCAAATACATTCAACAAAAAACAAGCTGTACAGAGAAAACTGGAATAATCCTTCAATGGAAAGACATAGACGTGTACCCACAAGAAGCATCAGCAAATAGAGGACTATGTCCTCCCCAGAAGGACAAAGCAAAAATCCAAAGACAGACCCTAACAAGATGGCAATTTGTGAGCTCTCTGACCAAGAATTCAAAATAGCAGTTTTAAGGAAACTCAGTGATCTCTAAGATAACACAGAAAAGGAATTCAGATATTTATCAGAGAAGTTTAACAAAGATTTAAATTTTAAAAAATCGAACAAATCTTGGAACTGAGAAGTATGTTTGCTGAACTGAGAAACCCTTAGGAGGCTCTCAACAGCAGAATAAACCAACCAAAGAATCATTGAGCCTGAAGACTAGCTATTTGAAAATACATAGGAGAGAAAAAGGAACAAAGACTACCTACAAGATACAGAAAATTACCTCGGAAGACCAAATCTAAGAACTACCGATGTTCAAGAGGGAGCTGAGCAAGAGCAAGGGGTAGAGTACAAACTTATTCAAAGAAATAGTAACAGAAAACTTTCTAAAACTTGAGAAAGAGATAAATATTCAGGTACGGGAAGGTCTCAGAACACCAAACAGATTCAACCCAAATAAGACTACCCAAGGCATTTAATAATCAAACTCTCAAAGTCTAAGGACAAAGTGAAGATTTTAAAAGCAGCAAGAGATAAGAAGCAAATAACATATAAAGGAGCTTCAATTCATTTGGCCACAGACAGACTTCTCAATGGAAACCCTACAGGCCAGGAGGGAGTCAAAAGGCATTTTCAAAGTACTCAAAGAATAAAAACTACTCAAAAAATAAAAAGCCCAAGAATATTGGATCCTGCAAAACTGCCATTCTGATTTGAAGGAGGGATAAAGTCTTTCAAAGACAAAACTTGGAAAATACATCACCACCAGACCCATGTTGCAAGAAATGCTAAAGGAAATTTTTTGATCTGAAAAAAAAAACACTAACATGCAAAAATTATTGATATTGAACAAACTATAACTTTTCCCCGAGGGATTTATATTTTAATTAGTAGTGCTAAACTTCCAAAAATGTTTCAAGATTTTAAAAAATGAGTTTTTGTTTTGTTTTTTTT
>NW_012148841.1:4550876-4553485 GCF_000956105.1 Propithecus coquereli | reverse complement strand
TAATGCTTTCAAGCCAAAATACAAATGAGAAATTGAAAGAATATATCTGTAACATATGTCACAGATAAAGAGCCAGTATCCCTAATATACAAAGATCTTTTAAATTGAAGGCAAAAATAAACCAAAAATTCTGTAGAAAAATGAGCAAAAGACATGAATAGATAATTCCAGAAAACAGATATAAAAAAGGACCCTTAAACATATAGAAAGGTATTCAACTACATTTACTATAATAGAAATGCAAATTAAACCTCACAGAGATACCATTTCTCACCCATCAATTTGGGAAAATTCAAAAGCTTCACAATACAAGCTTGGAAAGGCTGTGGAATGCAGACCTTCTGGTGCATTGCTGGTGGAAATGCAAAATGACATAAGCCCTAAGGACGGGGTTGTGGTAATGGCTAAGAAAACTACATATGCATTTACCTTTTGACCCAGCAAACAGCAAGCCCACTTTAGGAATCTACCCTAAGAATGCACCTCCAAAAATATTAAAATATAATACATGTACAAGGTTATTCATGACAGCATCATTTGTAACCACAAAACATTGGAAACTATATAACTATATAATATGGGTGATTATTTTATCACACCATGGTACACACATGCAATGGAGCACTATGTACCTGTAAAATAAAATGAGGAAGATCTCTGCGAGGGAATATGGGGTGATTTCCACAGACACTGGTAAGTGAAAAAAGCTAAGTGCAAAAGCTCTTCTAAAGGATCCCACCTCTTGTGTAAGAAAGAAGGGGAAACAAGAGCACATAGAAATACCTGTGGAGCTTTACAAAAAGAAACACAGGAAAAATAAACCAGAAAATCAGGGAGTTGTTTACGCACAGAGGATTGGGTAGAATGGGTGGAACAAGGCAGGAAGACACTTCTCTGAGTATGCCTTCTGTGATCATGTTAATGTTCTCACACAAAAAATGAAATTAAGCCACCAAGGATGGGAAAGGTGTGGGGGTAGGTGGGACTAAAAGTGAAAATAATCTCATCTCCAAACTCGGTACCTAACTCACAAAGGTGTGGTGGTGGTATGAGTTAATCCATGGAAAGTGCTCAGAACAAGGCCTAGTACATGTAAACACTGAACAAGTGTCAACAGTACCACTACTATTGTTATTGTATCAGGTACCTGGTACTACCCACAAAAGTAGTTTATAACCCACCTGCCTACAGTGTTGCTTCTCAGCGGTTGGTCCTCCACCAGCCTACTAGCATCACCCAGGGATCTATTAGAAATGCACATCTCAGGCCCCACCCCAGACCTACTGAATCAGAATCTGCATTTTTTGCCAGACCCGCAGGGAATTCGTATGCACATTATAGTTTAAGAACTACTGGGCTACAGGACATGTATGTGACAAGATGATCTCATAAGATGGCACAGACTAAGTGACAAATGAAGGACACCAGAAATACATGTCCCAGAAACCCGCCTCCTTCTTAGCAACTCATTCTGTTAGGATTTGCCCAGAGATGTTCAAAAGCCTGAAGAAAAGCAGATTTGGTTTTACACAACGTGCCCAGATACCAGCAGTTCCCCAGCACGGGACACGCGGATTGGTGTGGAGCCCTTGAAGAGAGCGCCCTCGTGTGGAGCAGACAGGGCATCCCAGCCCTTCCTCTCCTTGCAGGTCGGCGCCCGCGCTCCAAGGCCTTGGTTCTGGACCAGGGGCCACCGGGTGTCTCTGGGCGCGCTTTTCGGCTTTAGGACCGCTGCCAAGTAACTAGCTCATCACATGTGTCGCAACAGTGTGCACGCGCGGAAAGGTACACAGCAGGAAAAAAGAGATTCCCGATGATCCAACTACAAGCCTTGCTAAGACACAGGCCAGAGGAAAGTGTTTATATTGAAATCATTCCTACCCCTCACCTTGGATCCCAGCACTCCGGCCGCGGTGCTCTCTTGCATCCTAAATTGTTAGCAGCAAAACAGGATTTTCCTTCCTTCCCTCCCTCCCTTCCTCCTCTTCTTCCTCAGTCCTTCCCTCTCTTCCGTCTCTTTCCATTCTCCGTCTTCCCTGCATTTATATTCCCTTCTCCTAAGTAACATGTTACTTCCAAAAAAAGCGGTTTTGTAAATTCTATGATAACTTGAATGCGAGGAAAAGAACCTATCACGTATTGCCTTGTACAATAAATAGTCGACAGGTGCGAGTAAAGTGTTAACCAAAGGCAGCTCATGAAGCTTTTTTAAAATTTAAAAAAAAAATCGCACATCGTCAGCATTTCCTAAGTTTCTGAATGTTCCTGTGCCACTCTGAGTCTCAATAATGCTCGTATTTGAAAATATCTGTTAGGGTGTTTTCATTTTAAAACAATAATAATAAGCAATGCTTTGCACCTGAATACTATCGCTTGTAGGTTGTGCTTTCTTCAGGCTCGACTCTCTAAACTTGTCGCTGACTTTCCACCTCAAGGCCACACGAATCCCAACTTGAGACACTCGCGGGGGCGGGGTGAGAGCGGGTCTCGGTTCGGTACCTTTGGGGGTGGACGAGCGAGGTGTCCATTTCCGAGCACACCGTCGAAGGCGCCAGGGAGCGGGCTGCGCGGAGCCGCAGGGTCCGCGGGGCGGCGCGGCGCGGCGCGGG
>NW_012148841.1:4548458-4550770 GCF_000956105.1 Propithecus coquereli | reverse complement strand
ATTTTCTTAATTTGATGAAATCTGTAAATACATAGATCCAAAAAGCTCAGCAAAGTTCAAGCAGGATAAACACAAAAAAAGCCACTCCCAGGCACATCATAATTAAATGGATGAAAATTAGTGATAAACAGAAAATCTTAAAATAACCATCCTTCCATTCCCAATCTAATGCCAATTCCTCCATAGTACTCTGGATTCAAGCCTCTCTTACCTTCTCAGAAAACGTACTGCCAAGAACTGTGAAGAGTCTGAGATTTTGCAAGTCTGAGTCTTGCAAACTAATAATTAGTCTGTTTCATAGATGCCAGTAGAAGACACAAGACTCCTGGGACACAAACAAAAGACTTTATTACTCAGCAGAGGAGGCAGCAGAAGCTCATGTTCAAGTTGGTTACCCATGTCCTCCTCTCCTAAATCCCAAGGCAGGGGTGGTGATGATGTGGAAACAGACCTAGGTGCATGTTGTATACACGGTGGATTTGTGTCACAGCTGAGCAACCCTGAGCTTTGGGAATCCCAATCTTTTAAAGGGGCTGCTAACAAACCTACTCAACCTTTGCTCTGGAGGTAGACATTATCTTATTATCCTCAACAGCAAACAAACTTGCCCTCTCTTCTGATGGTAGACACTATCTCTGTATTCCAAGGATGTTTGCTATATAAACATCCCTAAAAAGACAATCTGGAACAAAAGCTGTCACAATATGTACACAATGTAAAAGGCCCATGGAGAATTATCTCCCAACACTTACTATAAATCATCCCTTCTTTCTCCTGTATGTTCAACAACTCTCCATAAACTGGATCCTATCCATCAATATTTAAATATCCTCAAGCTTCTCCTCACTATAAACAAGTAGATACACAAAAAGTAATCTTCTATCAACACCACACATCCCCGTCCTCATCACGACCAAACTCCTTGTAGGTTTTAGTTACACAGTTAGCAGCTTCCTCTTCTCCTATTCAATTCTCAGTTCACTCCAAATTTGACTACTGTCACTGTCACTCCATCAGATAGATTCTGCTCCAGGTCTCCTATGATCTTCACGTTCTTGAATCCAATAAACATTGGTCAGGTCTATTATTACTTTGCTTTGACACCATTAACCATATCTTCCCTCTGGTTACATTCTCTTTTCTTGGCCAGGGACATTGAACCCAGTTGTGCAGTTTGTGCTGCACCAAGATGCCTGGCTTAGGGTGCAATGGGAGCTGAAACGTAGCCCACAACTGGGCTGACCAACGCCGTGGTGTGGTGCTGAATCTTCCCAGAGAAAGGGGATACCTAATTCTTTTCACAAAGCCACTGTCTTCTGGCCAACCCCTGTGTCTATAGGAATGCCTCTGCCAGAAGAGGTACATTTTTAACAGTTGGTTCCCCTGGAAAGTCAGGGAATGACTACAGTAGCTAGCATTTGGTCCTCCTCTGCATCCATTCTGGTCATTTCCAACCCATTGTGCAAGCAGCAACCAGATTGATCTCTTCAAAACACAAATATGATCATGTCACCTCCTGCTCAACCATTTCAAAGAGTTCACCTTGCTCTTAGAACAAAAACCAAAATTCTTAACGAGACCTACCTGGGCTTACCTGATCTGGCCCTGCCTTCCTCTCCAGCTTTACCTTACACCACTCTACTCTGTGCCCCATGCACAGGGGCCTTCTTCATGCTTGTTTCTGTCTTTCGAATGTGCCATGCTGCTGCTACTTACAGGGTGTTTGCACACACAGACTCCTCCCCACCCTGCATCCGCCCTTTATCTAGTTGACTAATGTTTGGCACCCCGCCCCCCTTCCTCATCTGGATTGGCTTTTTTATTTAAATGCGCTAATACATCTGGATTTTTTTTTTACCTTTAGAGCATTTATATAAGTTTGTAATTATACTTTTATTACCATGATTATCTAGCCAAACTCTGTCCTCTCCTCCTCTACTAGACTGTACATTCCATGAGAGCAATTTATCATTGCAGTCTCAATGCCTGCCACAGAGTATTTGAAAAACTGACTACATAATAAATGACTACATAAGTACTTAACAAAAAATTTATTTTATACTATTTATTGGCCTTATATCCTTTGGCAAGCCAGTTAATACTAGTCTGTTTGTCTGTAATATTGGAGAAATAATATCCACTCATGGAACTACTGTAAGAATTAAGTGCAAAGGGATGTGTGTGTTAAGATACTTAAGATCTTAAGATATGTGTATATCTTTAAAAAATAACCACAGTTATTCCTACCAACAAAAGTAATGCTTTCAAGCCAAAATACAAATGAGAAATTGAAAGAATATATCTGTAACATA
>NW_012148841.1:4539090-4545567 GCF_000956105.1 Propithecus coquereli | reverse complement strand
TGAACAAATTTGACTTGCCCTCGCCTTGCCTTGTCTCTAAAACCTGGCAGCATAAAGCCTCCAGAAGTGCTTTCCTTTGCAAGCCTCCCCCAAACCGTTTCTTCGCCCTGCAGCCGCCGCACAAGGTTTTTACTAGACGTTTGCCTCTGAAAGTCCCTTTGGTTCTGACCCAACCCTCTGCTGGTCACAGCTTTGTTTTCATCATGTCTCACGCGCCCTGACGTTGCTCCCGAAACACTCACCCTTGCGCAGCTGTGGCCGGTAGCAAGGCCCCTTAATTCTAGCCGGCTGTTCGTATCCCAGTCGAGTTAAACAAAACAAAAACCCCTGAGTAACTCCTTCGGCCTTCTCTCCAGAGGCCGGGCGCTGCCTGCAGTTCTGTCAGGGTGGGTCTGCCGGCTTGTGACTGCCCGGAGCTGCCAGCCAGGGGCCTTCGGTTCGCCCTCCGCTCAGCACCCGGGCGAGGCTTGAACCTACGGCCTCCGTCTTCTCCATTAATGAAGGGGCTGCTGAGAGCCTTCCTGCGCTATAAGCTGATATCGGCCTCCTGCCTAAAAATCTATTTGCCTCCTAATCACTTACCGTGGCAGGTGTTTTACCGTAATAGCGGTTCTGACATTGGACTCTGAAAGCTGTCAGCAGTGCTTGTATTTAGCAAAGATAATTGATCAGAGAACCCGTTTACTTGCATTAACTATGCCTCGTGGCACTCTGGGCCAGGCCCCTCCAGGGGAGACATGCTGGTCACTCTTAGTGAACGTACAGCCCGCTAGAGAAAACTGCAGGGATCTGCTAGCACTGAGGAAGGCCACAGTCAGACACGCTGTGAGGTGGGGAAGATTCTTTGCCTTGTCTTGATGGGTACTGTATCACTCTGGGGCCTAAATTTTTAAAAAAACATTAGTGGAGATTCTTATAACAACAAAAATGGCAATTTGGGGGGGGGAGGGGTTAGATTTAGCTTTTTCATATCTGAAATCTGGGAAAAATGTGCACTGGATATAAATGTATTGTCTAAAGTAAGTTTAGGGACTAACCCAAATAGAAATGGGAGGGAATTTGAAGTTATGCAATAGGAATTAAAAGCCTATTTTTAATTTAAAATACATTTTTGCCAAGCAATCCTAGTTATTGTAGTACTGCTTTGTATCAGAAGGCAAGGAACAGGAGGGAAGAGAGAGAAATTCAAACTAATTTGCATTAGAAAGAAACTTAAGAGTGAATTCCTAGGCAAGGTTGCTATGGCCGATATCTTAAGTGCACTGTTGGAAAGCTTTCTAGTCTATTAAGTAACACCTGAAGCCCCAATTCTGTTGCGTAGCATTGCTTTTTTTCTCTCTTTAACTACTCTGAAACTATACAGAGTTACACGTTCCTCATTAATTTATGAGCGATACCAAAAGAATTGACTCAATCCAACAAGTATTCGAGTGCCTTCCGTGTATAGGCCTTGCTAAGAGCTAACTGAAGAACAACAGAAGATTGAGGAATTTTCTAATTAAAACAGCAGTTGACTGACTTGTAAGGTGTAGAGGCAGGTGTGCACTATTTAATTGAAAATCAAAATCAGCTGAGTTTCCACCCCATTCAAAATGCCATGTGTGTCCCCTCGTATCTTAATCATTTCGTAGTTTTTCTGCTGTTGCAGGTAGTCTGTATTTTAGGAATCCAAAATAAACAGTATTCTGGGAAATATCATAACTAAATAAGAAATGTCCATTTTCCCTGGTGTTTGCATTACCATTAAGTTTATACAGTTAAAATCAACAAGAAAAATGAGGAGATGACGATTTTCCTTTCCTTTGGTTTCTGACTAGTGAAAGCCTGCATGAAAGAAATCAGCGTGGATTAATGTAATCATCTGGTGCCTCCCCAACTGTGTTTTATCTAAGTCCGTTCTTTTGAAGGATAGTTCCAGTTTCATGAAGTCTTTCAACCTCTCTTTTAGAGGATAGTTCCAGAACCAATTTTATACAATTTTTCGTTTTAGGTACCAACAATGATGAATGTCATTATCTTCTCCCAAACTTCACCCTTGAAAAATAATTGTGTTCTAGGGGACTATAAGGGAGGGGACAGTCTTTTTCAAAACCTGGGGAACACTGGAGACTTTATCCCAAAAATAATGCACAGCCAATCAAAATGTTGCATACCTCTCCAAGGATTCCTGGTGCCCAGGTTATGAGACCTTGCTTTGGAATGGGTCGGGGAATTAGTTAGAGGGTAAGCAGGTGGAGGGAATTGAGAATGAAGCAAGGACATGGGTAAATCCACAGACTGAGTGGGTATGATTTAATTTACCTTCAAATGCAATATATACTCTCTGGCCTCTTGAGTAAGTGTTCTATACATGGGAAGTAATAATTGTATTATTTGTGAAGCACTAAAGACAGATTGGTCCTATTAAGTTTTCTAGTGGAACAAGATCAACTTTTATTTTGAATGTCATGAGTTCCTCTCTTTTTTTTGTTGTTGTTGTTGTTCTTGCTCTTTTCAAGGGAAGTGCTTCTGCAAGGATCTGCTCCCAGTACTGATGCCCCAGTGGGCACAATTTCTCACATGCAAACTTTTGTATGCATGAATTACTAAGTGTGGTAATGGTTGAGTTCAAAATTAAACTTAGTTTCTCTCTCTCATCCTAGCAGTTCACCTTTAGAAAGAAGATATATGTGTGTGGGTATGTATATATTTGTATTTATATATTTATATTATATAATTAGCATATCCATATAAACCACTGTGATAGCAGTAGCTGTGTCTTAGAAGGAAGTGGATTGGTATTAGGAATGAGTGGACAGCATTAAGAAACATTTTGGATGTAGCTTCTTTCAAAGAACAAATCAGCACTGCTGATTAATTCCCCTTTCTTCTTCTGTATGTAGGGCTGAGGAGCGAGCTCTCCCTTCTCCAGCTCTCAGCCCTGCTGATCACACTTGCACTGACCTGCACTGGAGCTCCCAGCTGGGGATCCTGTCCCCCAACTCTTGTGCTGCACCTTAGATCTGGGTAAGTAGAGGTCCCTGGAACTAATAAAATGGGAGAGTGGGTTAGAGGTAGTGATAGATTTCACCTGGATCAAAGGATGCCTTAAAATTTGGAAGAAGAGTGTAAGAATGACAGAACCATCACATCTTACTCCTACCTTTTAACTTGGATCAGGATCAACCTAACTGATCCTTAGATATCAATCAGCTTTGACTTACCTTGTTCTTAAGTGACAACTAGATGACTCGCCGACAACCCTAGAATGTCATTGATAGATGTTTGTTGGATGAGTAAATTAAGGGAGATCATGGTTTTAATCCAAGCTCTGCCACTAACTAGGCATATGAGCTTGGGCAAGTCACAAGTCAATTAAATTCTCTGGACCTTAATTTTCTATGTATAAAATGAGAGTGTCATGAACCAGTAATTCTCAACTACTAATGTGTGGTTCCATTGTATTTGTGTTGCTTGGGAGTTTATTTAAAAAAAAAAAAAAAAAAGCAGAGATCCTGATTTAATTGGACTGGAGCAGGCTCAGACATCTCTATTTTTTAAAAGTGCCCCCAGGAAATACTAATGTCCAGCCAAGACTGAGAATCACTGGGTTAAATGATCACTAAGAACTGGTTCTAAGATTGTGTTGTCTTAGGATAGAATGCAGGCCCACAAAGTCCTCGTTATACCTAGCCTGGCCCAGTAGTACGTATCCTCAGTGGTAGCCAAACCTAAACGTGCCTTTCTCAGAACCAGTCCAGATGAAGCCATTTCAGTTTATTCAAGGAAGGTGCTGTGCCTTCTGACCTTTTTTGGTATTCCCACAATGCTTTGCTGAGTTCTCAGCACCCAGTACATTTTGATGGACTGAATTAGGTGTAACTCTGCCTATCCGAGATGATCTGCTGTTCCTAAAGGTCCCCAGAGACGATTATATCTCTTCTCTGAGTATCCATGCCAGTGTTTAATAGCCTCTTGAAATTTTCTCCTAGAAGTGATCTGTGACTTGTTGAAGTGGGGAAGAAAGGTGTCAGCAAGGGATAAGGATGATCACTTTGATCATAGCTGAAATGTGAGCATCTGTGTCCAAAGTGAGATTAAAAAATGATCCTCACACCTTCTCAAGTAGTTAAAGACTATTGAGTTACCAGAACTGGGAGAGGGAAAAAAAAGCACATTGTTTACCTTAATCATTTCTTGGGACCAATCTCGTTGTTGCCATTATATTGTAAGTTCTGTAGATGTTCACACTTGGAAAATTATTCTTAGACTTAAAGATAAAACTTATTGTAATCTATGAAATTTATCCCACTCTTTTTTTTCCTCCTACTACCCTTCATATCCCAAAATACCTAGAAGACAAAAAACAGTGTGTTTATGTGACTATCCGATCAGTAAAAGAGAGACAGACATGAGTTGACCTAAAGTGGCAAGGCATTAGGAGGAAAAATAGAGCAATGGTAAGAGGCACATGGTTTACAAGGAGCTATACTTCATTTCTTTCTTTTCTCTCTCTGTTGATCTTATCTCTGCTACAAGCTTATTGTCAAGCTTTCCAAAATGCAAATCATAGTATCCCACTTGCCCTGTGTAGGTAAGTCCACACTTACCAACTTGTGGCCCATGGTTCCTGCATAGTAGATAGAGTGGTGTCTCCATAGGTGAACTGGCCAGCATTGACCAATCCCAGGGGCTGACTTAATTCTAAATAATATCTTAGATTAGAGAATATTTTTTACTGGAGTGGAAATCTACTGCCAGACAGTTCTTTCCCTTTGTGTCTCAGAGGAGCTGCCCTTACCTGATGTCAAAAATCCCATGCAGATCTACAAAACCAGCTCAGCCTCCACCTCCCCAGCCACCTAAAGCCATTGTATTCACAGACGTTAAAAAAAAGTCTATGATTGGATTCATTTTTTATGTTCATTGCTGATCATTGTTTCCAAAGATTTAGTAGTATTGGGGCATGCTGTTTAATTATTTCATAATTTACTCCTTACCTACTTCTTAAAATGAATTAAGGTAGGAATCAATATACCAGGAAAAGATGGATTTTTCATCATAACTTTAATGAGAAACTTGGTTGTTACTAAACTCAAAGGCCATTTATGTATTTATATATAAAAATTTGTCCTCCCACACATCTAATTTTTTAAGGCAGTAAGACTGGTCAGGGTTGTACTGGTCTTTAGGATTATCATTAGTTTGTTTTTTAAACCTTTACTTCCTGAAAACAATAAAATTTTGCAAAACAGTTAGAAACGATTAAATTTGTTAGCTAGTTCCCGTTTATTGAACACTTTTAATAATAATCTCCAAAGGTAGCAGGGATTCGTTTCTTCCATTCTTCCTTCCTTCCTTCCTTGATTCACTCATTCATTCAACAAATATCTAATGAATTCTTATGTCCCTGACCTCATGGAGGCTACATCCTCATGAAAGGAGGAGACAGAAAATAAGTAAAATATAGTGTAGATTAGAAGGTGATAAATGCTATGGAGAAAAATACAGCTAAAAAGAAGCCAGTAGAACAGTTGGTTGTGCAAATTTTAAAATAAGATGTTCAGAAAAAGCTTCCCCTGAGAAAGTGATATTGAGCACAGACAGACCTGAAAGTGGTGAAGGAGAAAGTTATGAGCTACCTGGGAGTAGAGCATTCTAGCCAATGCAAACACCCTCAGGCAGGTATGTGAAAATGGCAAGGAGGTCCATGTGGCTGGAGCACAGTGACAAGGTGGAAAGTCAAAGGAATGACATCATAAAAGAAAGGAGCAGGCGTGGGCAGGAGTTTGAGGGGGTGCTAAAGAAGGGCCTTTTCAGTGAGATACTTGCAAGGTGTTATGAAGATGGGTTTTCTTACTGTTTAGTCAAAACAACAGCAACCTTGTGTTCTCTTTCTTCCTTATTACGCCTCTTTGATATCCCCCTGCCCAACTTTCCTTTTCTCACCAAATCAGCCTCTTTATTCATAACCCCCAAGGTTAGCTATGAAGTGGGCTTTGGTCTCCTTTTCTCCTTGCTTCCTGGACTAGGCACGGTGGCTCAACACCTGCAATCCTAGCACTCTGAGAGGCCAAGGCGGGAGGATCCCTTGGGCTCAGGAGTTCAAGACCAGCCTGAGCAAGAGCAAGACCCTGTTTCTACTAAAAATAGAAAAATTAGCCAGGCGTGGTGGCATACGCCTGTAGTCCCAGCTACTCAGGAAGCTGAGGCAGGAGGATTGCTTGGGCCCAGGGGTTTGAGGCTGCTGTGAGCTAGACTGACGCCATAGTACTCTACTCAGGTCAATAAGGTGAGATGGGGGGAATCTCCTTGCTACCTTGTTGCCCTGAAGATAAGCCTTGCCCTTCCTGTTTTAAGGAATGTTCTACTTGTTTCCAAAGAATAAGAACTGTCAGGTATTACCAAAACCAACAATCATGAGAGAAATCTTAATAAATTTATACAAAATGTTTCTTAGTTTATACTGTAGACCAGACACAAAGTGGTTGCGTTGCT
>NW_012148841.1:4538019-4539040 GCF_000956105.1 Propithecus coquereli | reverse complement strand
TGTAGCAAAGGTGATAATGGCTTGAGCAGCTCTAGGCCAGTCGGCCAAAAATCTATTCCCTTCTAGCCAACTTCCCAAAAATTAATTTGTCAAAACAATCTGTTCCCCTAATGTCAATTAGCTGAATTTTTAATTTTCCAAGTGATTGATTTACCAAATTTATTAAATCTATTAAACAAAAATCTTAAACCGGGTTTATGACAGTTTCCCACAACCATTTTGGCGCTGTCACCCCAAGAATAGAGAAAGATTCGAAGGCAGGCAGAAAGGCCAGGGAAGGTGCAGAAAGGGCCTAGTGTCTGAAATGGGAAACAGAAGCCACACTGACATGCAGTCAAGTTGACTGACAAAGCTGCAGGAAATGAGTGCCTTGACCTTGTAAACTCATACTCAAAGAAATCCTTGGGATTTTGCCTAGTTAGGATTTCAGTCATTCCACAAACTTATTTTCAACCAGTGGAACAACTTCTACCTAGAACTAGGGTGATGGTTGTAAAAATGGAAAGAATTGGGAAGCTATGTGATATATTGTGTAGGTAAGATCAGCAAGACTGGCTGTTGGATTAATTCAGGGAGAATAACGTTAAGGTGGCTGATGAGTTGGATGTGGGGACAGGGAGAAAGAGGAGTGGTCAAGTGTGACGCCCAGGTTTCTGTTTCAAATACCTGGGGGATGGAGTTGCCAATTGCACACATAATAAAGATCACAGGAATGGAATTAAAGGGTAAGTTTGAACATGTTAAATCTGAGATCCTTGTTAGATAAACAAGTAGATATTTCATATTTATATTTAATATGTGGTGGGCTCAAAAGGGGGGTATGGGCTAGAGATAGCAATTTGGGAATCTTTGACCTATAGATAGCATTTAAGCCATGGCAATAGGCCAGGGCACCTCAGCAGAGTGTGGAGTGGAGTGAAAAAGGGAGCCGAGATTAATCTCTCCTATATAAAAGGCCGAATAGAGAAGGAGGAACCAGCAGAAGAGACAGAAAAGAATTATCTGGAAAGGGGGAAGGAAA
>NW_012148841.1:4536180-4537969 GCF_000956105.1 Propithecus coquereli | reverse complement strand
GAGACATATATGCCTCAGCTCTGAACCACAGAATAATTTAAGGAATAATCAAACGTAAATACAAAATCGGAAGGGAGGCTGACATAGCTTCAGGAAAGTTGGGGTCAATTTAAAGACTGATTTTGCCCTTTTTTCTGTTTCCTTGACATATAGCTGGTCAGAGTTGGCCTGATTTACAACTCCTCTTACATAGACCTAGAGGCAACTGACTATGGTATTTAACCACTGAACTTAATATGAGTTTTTGTTAAAGGTATAGACATTACCCACTTATTGCCCTGGGAGAAAATAAGTCATGTTTGTTTTTTCTTGATTTTGATTTTATTTTATTAGTGCCAACTAGACATAGAACAACATGTTAGGTGCTCTGGGATGTCCAGAAAAGGCCTCAGAAGAAATTAGAGTACCATAAAGAAGAGATGCGTAAAAATAGTCATCAGTAGGATTTTGACATCTGAAATGGGATTTTGGCAAGGTGTGGTGGCTCACACTTGTGATCCTAGCACTTTGGGAGGCTAAAGTGGCAGGATTGCTTCAGGCCAGGAGTTCAAGACTAGCCTGGACAACACAGAGAGACCCCATATCTTCAAAAAATAAAAAAATAAAAATAGCCAGGCATGGTGGCTAACACCTGTAGTCCCAGCTGCTCAGGAGGCTGAAGCAGGAGGACCACTTGAGCCCAGGAGTTCCAGGCAGCAATGAGCTATGATGGAGCCACTGCACTCCAGCCAGGGCAACAAAGTGAGATGCTGTCTCAAAATACAATAATAAAATAATGGAGTTTTTTTTTCCTCCCTTAGTTACACTCAAGAAATGCTTGTCTCCTGCTGTTGACGAATAATTTCAGAGTACTATGGATCATGCTGAAGAAAATGAAATCCTTGCAGCAACCCAGAGGTACTATGTGGAAAGGCCTATCTTTAGTCATCCGGTCCTCCAGGAAAGACTACACAAAAAGGACAAGGTTTCGGATTCCATTGGGGATAAGCTGAAACAGGCATTCACGTATGTTGTGTTTTAACCTATTTCCTTTATTGTATCATTCAGTTATGAGAGAAGCAAGGTCAAGTGTGTGAAGAAAATCTGTTTAGTGAAGTGGAGAAAAAATGGTGAGCATCCGTGATTTGCAAAGCTGTTCACAATGGTTCAGTCAGTGTTAGATACTTGATTGAACACAAACTTCATCATGTATTTCACCATGTTTATTGAATTCCTACTATGCCTTACATCTGTGTAAACAACCCACTTTTTAATTCTCCACCTCTTCTGTCTCCACTCTGTTTTTTTCCCCACCCTGACTCCTATACTCCATTTAGCAACATCTTGCATAGCCAATTGTGAATTTTTTCTTATTGTTCTTGGATATGAGGAAGGGAAAATACCTTGGTGTGAATCCTATAGAGATGTCCCTCATATAACTTTACCTCTGCTTTTCTTTGTCCTCCCAGATGTACTCCTAAAAAAATAAGAAATATCATTTATATGTTCCTACCCATAACGAAATGGTTACCAGCATACAAATTCAAGGAGTATGTGTTGGGTGACTTGGTCTCAGGCATAAGTACAGGAGTGCTTCAGCTTCCTCAAGGTTAGTAGAATATATTTCTTTCTTTTTTTGTTTTCCTTGTTACCATCTCCTCAAACAATTGACTTTGTTTCTGCTTATTTCATCATGACTATAAATTCATAGTTTTCATCATACCATTCTAGTAACCTTTACTGTCTAAAGGGATTCTTCAGAAACATTTAACCCTTAAAAAGTCCCAGGGATATCGATAGTAGAAAATGG
>NW_012148841.1:4534055-4536130 GCF_000956105.1 Propithecus coquereli | reverse complement strand
GAGGAAACTAAGACCCAGAGAGACAAGTTATTTTTCCATATTCATTCAACAAGCATTTTAGAGCCCTAAGTACCAGTCATGGTACAGAAATGAACAATATTGGGTTTCTCCTCTCACGGAGCTCAGTCTGTTTTCCTAATTGGTTGTGCATCAGTCTCACTCCATGAGTTTTAAAAAATACAGATTTCAGAATTACTAAATCAGAATCTCTAGAGAGCCTGGAAACTGGTTTTAAGCCCCCCAGGTGATTCTGACTTGCTTCTAGTCATGGAAAACCCTGGTGTAGTCAACCCTGCTGTAACCATTTAGAGCAGCTCAGACGCTTGAGATGCTGAACCAGGGCTAGAGCCCGATTCTGACCTCCAATTTGGAGCATCAGTGTTAGGTAGGTAGATAGGATCTCCAGCTCTTCTCAGGACAAGGGTGCCCTCTTTTGGTGCTGTTTCTAGCAATTGCTCCAGCTGGGAAGGATAAGGGCAGGCACTCCATTTTGGTGCTGCCCCACCCTTAATCCTATCCTGAACAATTGCTACACCTGGGGAAGGAGGGCATGTTTAATCTAGGAATTCCCTGGCCCAGGCATAACAAGATTTAGAAAATGACATAGAGTAACCTAAGGGTAATTAATATGCCATTAGCCTGAATCTGCATTGCGGTACACCCCCGCCCCCAGGTGGGCTTTCTTAGAGGGAGCTCGTATACACAGATGGAATTTTGAGGACACCTGTTGATCATTTGCTAACATAGTACACCTCCCAAGAGCCCGCCTCTGGTCTGGGCTAATAAAAGGAAACAGTCCGAGAAGTCAGTAGAAAGTGAGTTGGACTGTTTGTCTTCACTTTCGGAGACAGAGCCGTTTTGTTCTATGATAAAGAGCTGCTCTTGTGAAACTGCTCCCTGCCTGAGGTTACTCCGTCATATTGGCCTTGCTGGTAATTTTTCCAAGAAAGAAGCCAGAGGACCAGGATAATAGTCTGGACTTGACACTTTGGTGTGTCTGGTCATTCTTTGGCCAAGAGCACACTAAGAACTGAGGGCAGACTCCCACCCTGACATCTTTACTGCCAAAACCAGGATTCTGACATCTTTGGTGCAGTGACTCAGATTGTGACAGCATCTGCCACAAAACCATAGTGAATCTCCATTACTGGCAAGCAGCTTATTTTGGCTCTTAGTTTCAATTAAAACTACCATTTTGTTATAATTTTTATTTATAAATACCTAAGCTGTTTAGAACATTGAATAGGAAACAGGTTTGAGAATATTTTTGAATAAGTCACTTACCCCTGAGTGCGTGTAGATGAATCCATTTATAAATACCTAAGCTGTTTAGAACGTTGAATAGGAAACAGGTTTGAGAATATTTTTGAATAAGTCACTTACCCCTGAGTGCGTGTAGATGAATCCATTTTCTCACCTAAAAAGTAAGGGATTAAATTGAATGATCTCCAAGATTACTTTCAGATCTAAAAATCTATGACAAAAGGTGTTCTAAACTATCTTAAAATCCCTTCTTTAATAGCTGTGGAAAATGAGACTTGAATATCTTGGTCCATTTGCTTTTCTGTCATTAGTATTTTTGTTTGAGGACCTGCCAGAAGATTTTGTCCTTTTAGGCTATCTTAGAAATGACTTTTCTCATGTAAGGGTTTGTGTAGTTGTACAACTTGGTTATTTATAATTTCAATCAGCACTCTGGAAGCTCATTATCTGTCATATAAGGATCTGGTCATTCAATCTCCCAGTGTTGGTTCCTTGGTTACTTCACCTCTCTGGCTCTGATAAGGTGGTTATTGATAGCCTTCAAGGCATTAATTATTTAATCATTGTTGATGAGAATAAGAAGTCCCCCAAAAGGACAGCCTTTCATTATAACATCTTTTTTTCTTTCCCAGTTGAGACATCTCTGAATTGCTAAATAGGTATCTCAAGGAGGAAGGTCATAGATTATAGCCAGAGTTCTAGCACCTCAAATATTCGAGAATCCCTTTTCTGTCTCCTCCCAACCTTCAGAGAGTTATGGTTGCCAATAGCGAAGACAAATACAACATACACAGTTAAGGTTGATGTAAACA
>NW_012148841.1:4531580-4534005 GCF_000956105.1 Propithecus coquereli | reverse complement strand
TACCACCTCCTGTCTCTACAAAAAAAAAAAATTCCAAAAATTAACCCGGCGTGGTGGTGTGTGGCTATAGTCCAGCTACTTGGGAGGCTGAGGCAGGAGGATCACTTGAGCCCAGGAGTTGGAGATTGCAATGAGCTGTGATGATGCCACTACACTCTAGCTCCTCAGCAACAGAGTGAGACCCTGTCTCAAAAAAATAAAAAAAGAATTAATGTGCTAGTTAAGCAACATATTAAAGCCAAAGGCAGATGGGTGAACTGGAAGCTGAATCTGAGAAAACTACCTGTAATCAATAAGATAAAAAGCTGGAAAATGTGAGAGATTAAAAGACACAGTGATATGAAAAGCTTCAACAAACATCTAATAGAATTCTAGGAGAGAGACTAGGGAGAATGAATTAGCCTATATTGATTATATAAGTAAACAAATTAAAAATAGTAATAATGTAACTTAGTAAAAATAGGGATGAGTAAGGAGACTTAAATATTTTATGGTAAGCATTCAAAAATAATATCTGAATTTAATAAAACAATCATAATTTTTTTTACTTAGAGCAGTAGTGCTCAATTCTAGAAAATATAAATGTATCATAGTGGTTGGAGGGTACCATTAGCATTTAATGTCAGGAACAGAGAAACTGAATGCACAGAGCAATCCCACTCAAATCCTATCTGCAATGCCAATTTCTCTTTTTGACAAATGTTGATTTAGAGTTAATAACAAACCCACCAGAAGAACTAATAACAAAAATGATTTGAAGAAAATGATTGCTTCAGGGAATAGTACTGGAGTTGAGAAGAAGTGGGGTGAAAAACTATTGCTTTTTATTATTAGCCCTTCCATAATACTTGTAATTTTATCAGGTCTGTATTATATTTAACCAAAAGTTATTATTTTAGAGAAAGAAATGACTGGTCAGCCAGTAGATTCTCCTTCCACTTTCGCTTAAAGAAGAGAATCTTTTCTTATTAAAGTATCTATCTTTGAAACTTAAGCACCAATTTGAATTACTGAGCTCTTTACCCCAAAGATGATTCTGGAGGCATATCCTGTGAGTATTAATGATCTTTCAAGCATTTCTGGTTGGAAAATAAATTTTGTAATTTATCAACTTATGGAGTCACAGCAAATTAGTGCTGGAAGGAATTCAGTTTCTTTAATGGAATTGAATAATTTCTCCATTTCGGAGTGATTTTGATCAGTACCTCTGTATAGGACAAAGGAGGACTGGGATATGGTCAAATAACAAGAGCATACGGCTTTAAACTGAAACCTGCAGCTTGCCTTTTATGGACCTCAAGACCTGATCCTACTCGAGCTATCCAGTTTCATTTCCTGTAACCACCCAAAGCACAATTTCTACCAGTACTTTGATAGTCCATGAACATGTCCTATTAATTTTTACCTTCATATCTCTCTGTGCAGAATCATGTGCCTTCCCTTTTGCTTCTACCCATTATTCAGAAGCCACTTCAAATCCAGTATCGTCTCTGAAGTTTTCCTTGACCTCCAGCCTCGCTTCTAATATTAAGACCACTGTGCTTCGTAAACAACACAGCATAACAAGTGGGAATACATGCCTATAATTAATATAATTTAGATAATATTAGGTAAACATTTTGACATAATTAATCTGATACACATTTAATGAGGCAACATGGGGTATGAACATGGTCTCTGAAATGATCCAGACCTAAATGCCAATCTCAGCTGTTTTCACTCCATCAGAGCCTCAGATACTTCATCTGAAAAATGTGGATAATTTTTACGTTCCATGGATGTTGTGATTCTTTAACCGCAGTCTCAATAAATGTTAACAACTATAATTATTTTTAATTATTGTGATTCATAATAAACATAAATGTCTACCATTCATATTATTTTAAGTCAATTTGTTGTTTTTATATGCTTACTTTGTAAGTTATCCAGTATTTATAATCAGCATCAGCATTGTTTAAATATGAACTACTTTTATTATCATGACACACATAAACTCACAGATCAAAAAACAAAACCCCGTTTATAATAGCAAAAAATTGGAAGTAGCCTAAATAATTAGTGGTTAACTAAATCATGATACATGTTTGTTAGAAAACAATATGCAGCCATTAAAAATTATGCTTTTGAAGCTGTTTAATGACATGACAAAATGTTTATGATACAATGTTAAGTAAAAAAAAAAAATTAAAACTGTTAAGACAGCAGCTCAGGCTGGGTGTGATGGCTCATGCCTGTAATCCTAGTGCTTTGGGAGGCCAAGGCACGAGGATCGCTTGAGGCCAGGAGTTTGAGACCTGCCTGAGCAACGTAGTCAAGACTCCTGTCTCTACGAGAAATAGAAAAATTAGGCCAGGCAAGGTGGCTCACACCTGTAATCCTAGCACTCTGGGAGGCTGAGGCAGGAGGATCGCTTGAGCCCAGGAGT
>NW_012148841.1:4517102-4518775 GCF_000956105.1 Propithecus coquereli | reverse complement strand
GGTGTTTTTTAAAAGTACTTGAGGAGATTCTGGGCATACATTATCAACAGTCATGATATAACAATCCAAAGATTTCATTTATCCACCACTTACTGAGCACCTGTCAAGAAATGAGGACTGAACTACATCCTAAGAATTCAGGGTACGGTATTGTCTCAAGGAATTCACAATCTAGAAGAGGAGACCAATACTTACAATAGGAGAAGAATGGAAGAGTACTTGAACTAATAGTTTATTAGGCCCACTCTGTGAAGGATGATAGGTGAAGGGAGACTTCACAGAGAAGCAGAAGGCAAACTAGGATTTGAAAGATAGAGTGATTAAGGTATGGGGAAAAACAGGAGAGTGAGGGGGAAGAAATGACATTTCCTATCAGAATGAATTGGAACTCTGTGCAGAGGCACAGAGGCTTAAAGCCACGTGGTATGTTGCCGTTCTACAATGCTGTCACATAATGTTCTCGAGGAGCTGGGGGCAGGTGGAAGCCAGTGGTAGGGTTCGTGATGTGTCAAACTCTACTCACATACGTCAGCCCGGCCATTCTTGTATTATGGTGAGTACCTAGAATGACCATTTAAGGATGAGAGGTGGCCAACCAACCTTGCGAGTCTAAAACAAAAGCTATACAATCTGTATTTGTCAGATTCAGCTGCAAAATTCTTTCTCCAGACTTATTTCTGTCTTAGTCCATGTGTGCTGCTATAACAAAACACCACATACTGGGTAGTTTATAAACAATAGAAGTTTATTTCTCACAGTTCTAGGGACTAGGAAGTCCAAGATAAAGGTACCTACTGATGAGGGCCCCGTCTCTCTGCTTCCAGTGTGTGACTTGGTGCTGCATCTTGTGGAGGGGAGGAACACTGTGCCCTCACATGACAGAGGGATAAAAAGGGGTGAACTCCCTCCAACAAGCCCTTTTACTAGGGCACCTAATCCCATTCATGAGGGCAGATCCCTCATCATCAGTCACCTTCTAAAGGCTGCACCTCTTAATACTGTTGCATTGGAAATTGAGTTTCAACATGAGTTTTGCAGGGAACAAAAATATCCAAACCATAGCCTTTTCATGTCATCCTTGATGACACTTGGTTGCATTTGCTGCTAGCATTTTTTATTCTAGGCTCTTGAATTTTCAGCCTCCCTGGACACAGGTATTTATTCTGCACGTTTTGTGGTTGATCGCATAAATTCGATTTCAACTTAAATGTGATTCTAGTTGGTGAAAACCTAATTCCACCATAAGGGAGTTGTCTTGATGAGCGTTACTAATCCTCCACAATCCCACGGTCATCACACACTTAACTGTGCGTTCACATTAACCCCCAACTCCTCTGCTGTTACCTTCCTTCAGCTGGGAACACTGGTTTTAGTTGTTGTTATGCACTGAATTTTTATATTATATGGTGTATGATTCAAATGTCCAGACAAGTGCAAAGAATCATGTAACAAACACCAGTTTACTTACCCAGCTTAATCAAATCTTAACATTTAGCTTTGGTCGTGCCAGTTCTTTTTCATAAACTAGAACATTACAGATGTGGTTAGTTGAAGATCTCTGACCGTCCCTTTCCAATCTCATTTGCCTTCTCCCCAGAGGTGACACCATCCTGATCTTAGTGTTTAGCATTGTCATGAATGCTTTTGTGCTGTTCTACATATATATATATATA
>NW_012148841.1:4515089-4517052 GCF_000956105.1 Propithecus coquereli | reverse complement strand
TCACATGTGCTTGTGTAGCTGTGAAATACCTTTGGAAAGACACAGGAAACTGGCACTGTGGTTGCCTCCCAGCCATGGAGTGAAAGTGAGACTTCACTTTAATTCTTTTTATATATGAATTTTTGTGAATATATTAGTAATTCAAAAAGGCAATTAAAGAAAAATATAGGAAAATCATTATCCTCGTTTACAAATGAGCAACCTGAGGTGGAATGAAATTAGGAAACCTGCCCATAGTAGTAGTAATAAGTCACATTTAGTGAGCACTTACTGTGTGCCATGCCCTATTTTAGAAACATTTTCTAATTTATTTCTCATGGATCTATAATGAGGTATTATTTTTATCTCAGTGTTATACAGGAACACTCTGAAGGGAGCATAATTTATTAACCAATCTAGGATACTTTTGGAAACAATAATTACTCTGGAACAGCAGGCAGAAGCCAGGACCTATGGTCAAGTAACTTGTCAAATGTCTCACCACAATGGCAGAACGAGCACTTGAACTGAGGTCTATGTGATTCCACAGCCTATACTCCCAGCTGCCTTTTACAGATAAGGGAACTGAGGCATGGGAAGCTTACACTTTGCAAAAAACTACACAGCTATTAAGTGCCAGTTCTAGCCTCCAGACACAGTCCTTCTGAACCCAAAGCCTAGCATATGATGTTTCCTCTCCCGATACTAATCTAAGAGCCCTTTGGCAGAGGAATTTAAGGGGAGAAAGATAAATATAAAGAAGAGGAAAAGGGTGGTCTAAATGCTTCCGCAGGCTTGACCCCACCACTCAAGCTGAGAGCGTTCAGTCAACAAATGTCTGGGAGACTGCTGCATGCGGGCTGTGCGCTCTGTGCTCAGAAACCACAGTCCTGCCCTCTCAGAGCTTACGGTCTACATTCAAGATGAGTTTGCTTAGATCTTAGCACCTTTTGCTCCTCCTACATATTGGGCCACTATAATTAGTCAATAGTAGTTAATAAGGAAAAGCGGATAACATATTCTAGTTATGCTAAGAGTCCCAAAAGCACAAAGAGGAGGAAGCAGCCTTTTAAAATTGCTTTCAGGAAAAGGCTGATAAAGTCATAAGTGAAAATATTTTTTTTTCTGGATTTTAAATCATGAGGCTGTTGCTACATGCTATGTATATTACAGAAAAATTTATGTTCTCTTGCTCTGGGAAATGTTGAAAAAATTGTATAATAAATAACATTTGTCATTTTATTCATGTCGATGCCCTTAAAGAAGGTATATGAAAGATATATTACTAGTAAACTTGGGCATGTGCTTGCATGCTTGGGATTAAAAGGTATATGCATTATTAGAGTTATAAATGTGTAAACTGATTATTTTGAATAGATGGATGGATGCCCTGAGACTCACTCTCTTCTGATTCCTCCAGTTCACAGAGAAAAATACACAGTTTCAAAACTTAAAACAAAGAAAAACATTATTGATGAGGGTCTTAGTTTCAAACAACTGAATCCATTCTAACTAGTTTAGGCACAAAGAGATTTAATTGGCATTTTGAAAAAAACTTGCCAAATACAGTTCTTAGAATGTTGTCATTGGAAACGTTACCTTTAAAGATGAGAGAACATAGAAGCAGAGAGTAGAATGGTTGTTTTCAGGGACTGGAAGGAGGGGGAATTGGGGAGATATTAGAGGGAAGAAAGTAAAAGTATGCAAGATTAATAAATCCTAGAGATCTACTGTACAGCATGGCACCTATAGTTAACAACACTATTGTACATTCAAAAATGTGCTAAGAGGATAGATCTTCTGTTGTGTTCTTATCACAAAATAATAAATAATAAAAAGGACAGGAGCAAGCTTTTGGAGGTGATGGATATGTTTATGGCATAGATTGCGGTGATGGTTTCACAGGTGTATACTTACCTCCAAACTCAAGTTGTATATACTAAGTATATACAGCTTTTTGTGGTTTAAAAGTAAATAAATAGGC
>NW_012148841.1:4511931-4512664 GCF_000956105.1 Propithecus coquereli | reverse complement strand
GACAAATACAACATACACAGTTAAGGTTGATGTAAACAAAGAATAAATTTTTAATATAGCCCATGTAATATATTTGGGACATACTTATACTAAAAATTGTTGCTTATCTGACATTCAAATTTAACTGGACTCCCTGTATTTTCTCTGGCAATCTTACAGAGAGTACATGACCTAATGCTTTGTAAGTCCACCTAATGTTTTGAGATCCAAATTTCTTTGAGGTTTGCTCCTGACTTAAACCCTCAATGAAATGGCTGTGACAGTTAAAACTACATTTGCCTGAAGTGTAGTGGATGGTGCACTGCCCAACAACTCCCTTTCGTTGTGAGAATATAAACACAGAAACAAGACTTTGCTTGAGAAATCTAAGCTAAATATTTCTCTTTTGTAATTTTTATTAAACATTTCAAAGACATAAGTTAAAGATGGTAATATAATGCATTGCACACAATTTATTTATATGCTATTCTGTTTGTTTGTGTGGATACTTAGCTGGGTAGGTGAATGTGGTTATTTGTTTTGCCATCTCCTGAGTCAGAGGTTTTGAACCTTGGCTGCAAAACAGAATCACCTGAGAGCTTTTTAAACTCTCAATCCCTGCCTGTTTCTCAGACCAGTTAAATCAGAATCCCTGGCAATAGAATCAGGCATCAGTAGTAGTTAAAGCTTCCCAGGTGACTCCAATGTGTAGCCAGGGCTAAGAACTAATGCCCTAAATGAAAATAACAAATTT
>NW_012148841.1:4507936-4508708 GCF_000956105.1 Propithecus coquereli | reverse complement strand
ACTCTGGGAGGCTGAGGCAGGAGGATCGCTTGAGCCCAGGAGTTTGAGGTTGCTGTGAACTAGGCTGATGTCATGGCACTCTAGCCCAGGCAACAATGCAAGACTCTGTCTCAAAAAAAAGAAAAAGAAAGAAAGGAAAATTTTCCAGGTGTAGTGGCTCGAGCCTGTACTCCCAGCTCTTAGGAAGCTGAGGATTGCTTGAGCCCAGGAATTTGTAATAAGGAAAAAAAGTAACACATTTTATATATCAAAGGCTCTTGATCTCATTTCCTAAACATTGGTGTTTCCTTGCCAATAATCTCTTGGTCCCATCCCCAAAGTTTCCTGTGTTCTCTATTGTTTTATATGATTCTGCCCACCCATAGGAAGTCCTTGTAAGGATATAGATTGCTGCAGACATCAGGTGACAAGTTTTCTGAGGACATGAACTATAGCTTATTGATCTCTAAGTGTAACCGACTTACATGTTACAGTCTAACATGTAGAGACTCCATAGATTATATTGAATGAATGAATAAATGAAGATATAAGGCCTTGAGATATGGAACAGGCAAAAAGAAATAAGTGTGAGGTTGATTTAAAATGTAATAACTTATATCGAGACAAATATCTATTGAATTATAAGGACTTTATTCTAAATTCTTTATAATTCTTACATTTAGCCTCAGGGCAGCACTCTTCATGCTAGCTAAACAAATTATGGAGCATCCATATCATGGCATGCTATGCAGCTACTTAAAAGAATAAGGAAGCTCTTGGCCAGACGCGGTGG
>NW_012148841.1:4506204-4507886 GCF_000956105.1 Propithecus coquereli | reverse complement strand
AGCCGAGATTAATCTCTCCTATATAAAAGGCCGAATAGAGAAGGAGGAACCAGCAGAAGAGACAGAAAAGAATTATCTGGAAAGGGGGAAGGAAAATCAGGAGTGTGTGGAATTACAGAAAGGAAGAAATTATTTTAAAACAGGGAATGATCCAGTAGGTCGAACACTGCTGAGAGGCATAGATCATCCCACAGTCAAATTTGTATCAAAAAGGTATTTTTCTGCCCATCGTTAATCATGAAGATAGATATACATGAAAAACAAAATATAGCAAATGTGGAGATCTTATAGAAAATAAATTTCTTGTGATCGATAAATAAATTACTGAAAAGATTTTTTATTAAGCGTGCAGTATTAAATGCATGCTTTTATCTCTAATTGACTTAAAATCCCAACAGTCAAGGGGGGGAATACGGTATAAACTAGCAAGGACAAAGAATATGAGAGAGGAGACACAGTGGAACAGGAAAACAAAAGAAAAAAGAAAAACAGCAAGCAGATGGACAAGTGACAACTGAATTGTCAGTGTGGAGGAGGATGAAATGTAGGTACCTACCCTATAGAACACTGGGAAATTGGAGGCTCCAGGTATTGTCAAAGTTGAGAATCAGAGGACTAAAAGCAAGAGAACTGGTTGACAGTCTGTGCAATAAGTAGCATGTAGACACTCAGGTCCCCACACCTACACTGTGCAGTGGATGGTAGGGTGAAAATACTGAGAGATGTCGGGAGGATTAAGTCAAGTCTGCACACTGTACTGTGAGCCAACAAAGGCTGTTCCCTTGCCCTGCTCAGCTGCAAAGTGCCTGCAAGAAGATTTACAGGCCAAGGCAGATGGTGTCCTATAAAAGACCTGTAGTGATAACTGAGGTCCCCCAACAAAGATGCTGGCTGCCCACCCAGTTGCCCTACAGTAAGGCCAGTCAGTAAACAAAATGAGCCAATGCACATGAGAATTCAAGAAAACAGAGACCAGGGCCAGGCACAGTGGTTCACACCTGTAATCCTAGCACTTCGGGAAGCCAAGGCAGGAGGATTGCTTGAGGCCAGGAGTTTGAGACGAGTCTGAGCAAGAGCAAGACCCTGTCTCTACAAAAAATAGAAAAATTAGCTCCGTGTGGTGGTGTGGGCCTGTAGTTCCAGCTGCTCAGGAGGCTGAAGCAGGAGGAACACTCGAGCCTAGGTGTTTGAGGCTGTAGTGAGCTATGATGATGCCACTGCACTCTAGCCAGGGCAACAGAGCAAGACCCTGTCTCAAAAAACAAAAAGAAAAGAAAAACAGAACAAACCACACGTACACAAAAGTAACTCACTGGGAACAGAAATAAGAGGACAAAATTTAAAACTTTAAAACCATAATATCCTTAAAGAGATATAAAAACATATTGAATCCATGAAACAAGAACAAGATGCTATTTTGAGAAAGCAGTCAGAGAACAAGAAAGAGCTCATAGAAATTAAAAAATATGATAGCTAGAATAAAATAGTCAGTTGGAGAGCTGGAAGACAAAGTAGAAAAAATCCGGAAGTAGAAGAAGATAAATAAACAGATAATAAAGGAGAAAAGATAAGAACACCAGAGGATCAATCCTGGTGTCCCATCATACATATAAGTAGAACTTCCAGAAAGAAAAAAGAGAGTGAACAGAGGGGAAGAAATTATCAAAGAATAATCTCCAGAA
>NW_012148841.1:4499125-4501899 GCF_000956105.1 Propithecus coquereli | reverse complement strand
TTTTTTTTTTTTTTTTTTTGTTTTTTGAGACAGAGTCTCACTCTGTCACCCTGGGTAGAGTGCAGTGGCATCGTCATAGCTTACTACAGCCTCAATAGAGATGGAGTCTCCCTCTTGCTCAGGCTGGTCTCTAATTCCTGAGCTCATGCAATTCTCCCACCTTGGCCTCCCGGAGTGCTAGGATTACAACCACCAGGCCCAGCCTGATTGGCTACTTTAAAGAACCTGAGAGCAAGGCAAACTAGAAACAGCAGGATTGGTTAGTCCTGGGAAGAGGACATCCCTGTCTGTTTGGAAGGAACAGCTCGTGATCATGCAGGGTAGTCATGCCCCCAGCTCCAGGGACAGGACAAGCATGAGTGTGGCCAATGCTCAGTGGGGCTCCAAGCTGCTTGATTGATTTGTTAGTTACTTACCTACTGCAGTTAAAAGTTTGTAGTGTTAGAAAGTGAACCAGAAAGAATTTTTAAACATGTCTTTTGTTGGTCATAACTTCCTGACCTATCATTTGATTTATTTGTTTCTTTGTCATTAAAAAAATAGTTTTGCCTAGGTGTCTGTAGGTTCGGATTTGTGGCCATATATCTCACAGAGCCTCTGGTCCGTGGGTTCACCACTGCAGCAGCTGTGCATGTCTTCACCTCCATGTTAAAATACCTGTTCGGAGTTAAAACAAAGCGGTACAGTGGGATCTTTTCAGTGGTGTATGTAAGTGAGCAGCTTCCTGGTACTTGTTTTTATTCCCCCCATTCCTTGCCAGCTTCTTTTCTGTATCTCTTTTACCTTCAAGGCTCATATTTTTGTTTTTCCAAGAATTTCCATAAAAGGGAAAGATTCATTTATTCTAAGGCTTTCTGAAAAAAGTGCTACAAAGAAGATTAAACCTTAAAATATCACTTTATTAATATGTGATCTCGCCTACTTCACAAGAAAGTTTTTGCTAGGTCTTTAGTTGGTATCTGCACCAACACTCTAGATGAAGAGAGCTTTTTCTTATGACCAAATCATGTTCTTTTTGGAAACTAACAAATCATTTAAAGGCATAGTAGAATATAACTCTCCTAAAAACTGCTAACTCAAGCAAACAAAAAAATAAAGCTATTAAAAATTGAACAAACGTAATTAACCAGTTTAACCTAACAAAAAAATATATATAGACTCTGTATACAACTCAGAGAAAATATAAATTATTTGCAAGCACTTGGGGAGGAATGATAATAACTGATGATGTTAAAACTTACGTGAATTTGATCACAGATTCTAAAAATTCAGTATTTTTCACACAATGCAATATAATTAGAAATTAATAAACTAAATATATCTTTAAAACCTCCATACAGTTAGAAACCAAAAAACACATTTCTTTTTTGTTAAGATGCATCATAAACTGTTTTATTTTAATGAATAGAAGTGTTTGACATAGAATCACCTTTGTAAGCAAACTTTGAGAACATATTGTTTCAAAAAGCACATTTCTAAATGACCCATGGATAAGGAGGAATTAGGAAATGATTAGAATTAATTGACAGTGGAAGTACTATTAATACATATCAAAACTTTTGAGATGCTGCTAAAGCCATCCTTGGAAAGTAAGGCCTGTAGCCTTTGTAGGTACTAATGTGCCAGACACTGTGCTAGACACAGACATACAGCAGTGAGCAGAACAGACACAGCCCTTGCCCTTTGGAGCTTATAGTCCAGTGGGAGGACAGTTAGTAAACCATTAATTGCATAAACATGTAATTAATTACAATTTGTGTTAAGTGCTATAAAGAAAAGGTACAGGCTGCTCTGAAAGTTGAATCAGGAAACCTTTAGATTAAGGGTCTAGGAAAGTCACTTTGAGGAAGTAACTTTTTTGTCCTTGATTGACTAGAATGGAATCAAACTGTAGGATATTCCCTAACCAACTAAATTCTTAGTTTCCCATAATAGCTAATAACATAGTTCTTGCTGTGAGACTTCTTGAAATGCCTTGTCACAAAGAAAATACAATATATGAGTACACCTGAGTATGCTGTAGGTATTGATAGGAAAGGGTGGGTAGGAAGTCTACTTTATTTTGTTTTGAATGGGAATTGACTATATTTAAGGTACCCAAACCATAACCCTGTGACACAATATAATTAAGTGGTGTTCTTCTCTAACTCTCCAAACTTCGGCACTCTCTTGGCTTCAAAGTCCACCTGATTTCTCTTTCATCTGCTAAAAATAATTTCTCCTTCTTTGAGCTCCTAGAAGCTTTTCTATGTATTTACCTGTGGGGTAGTTTGTTGATATCAACCCATAATTCTTTCCTAATGCTCAGGACTCAGCTTCAGGGTTCTTCTTCTAAATTTTATAATATTACATTGAAACATCAGCATGTCACTGATGCTATAAGATTGACAAAAATGACAACTATAAACAACTATGACAACTACAAAGTTATATGTATGATGGAGTCAAATGCCTCCTAATTGGTGAAAACGACAAAGAGAGAGATTTCGGCCTGACAACTTTTAACTAGAAATGTCCAATAATGGGATGGCTGGTCTGAATTAGTGCACTAGAGTGTCTCCTCAGGGGCGATTTCTTGATGTAAACATCCAGTGTTCACTGTGTTACAGAGTACAGTTGCTGTGTTGCAGAATGTTAAAAACCTCAACGTGTGTTCTCTAGGCGTCGGTCTGATGGTTTTTGGTTTGCTGTTGGGTGGCAAGGAGTTTAATGAAAGATTTAAAGAGAAATTGCCAGCACCCATTCCTTTAGAGTTCTTTGCGGTAAGTCAACTC
>NW_012148841.1:4497131-4498827 GCF_000956105.1 Propithecus coquereli | reverse complement strand
TTATCTATTTTGCCAAAGAATAAAGCAGAAAAAAATCCACCCACTGGCAAAAAGGAGAAGACAAGGAAAACTGTCTCAGCTTGGACTCTGCAAGCACCAATGTAGGATTATATGCAGGGTTGGGGTGGAAGAAAGGCAGGTTTTGCTTGTTCATCAGAGGTAAAGAACCAAAAGAAAAATACATGCAACCCATCTATTTTCTAATGATCTCCCCATTTCTATTTGGTCTCATCCCACAGGCTTAGCCTTCGCAATGCTGGCAGCCGTACCTCCAGTATTTGGCCTATACTCCTCATTTTATCCTGTCATCATGTATTGTTTTTTTGGAACCTCCAGACACATATCCATAGGTAAAAGCTTATACTTGATATTCTAGTACCTTTTCTTTTGGATTTCCAAGATTTGCAATGTGCCAAAGAAATAGCATGGTTGTTATTAAAAATCTCAATAACTTTTGTTACTGTATACACAATAGGTGCTTTAAAAAAAATACATCCCTCCTAAGATTTCTAGAACTTATGACTTTCTTATTATCTTGCGATAATTTTTAAAAAAGACCATTTTCTTGTGGAAAAGAGCAATTTTTGAAATCTGTAAAATGAGATAAATGCTTTATTTCTTAATATAACTTGCATCTGATTTTAATTTTAATAGTAGTACTTCAAGTTCCTAATTACTATGCATGTATTTCATTTTCATCATGTTTTAGTCTCTGAATTGTACTTGTTTTCTCTTTAGTTTATCAGATGCATATGGATTTCATAATAGTGTTGGTGCTACATGTGGCTACCACCATCAAACACGCACACAATGTTTCAGATATCTATTGCTGGGTAACAAATACCTCCAAAATTTGGCGACTTAAAACAACAATCATTGTATTATCTCTCACAGTTCCTGCAGGTCATGATTTGGGAAGTGCTAGTCTGGACTTCTCCCTCCCTTCTTTTACCTTCTATCCTCTCTTCTTTCTTCCTCTCTCCATGGAGTCCCAGGAATTCTCCATGTGGCCTAGTTGGAGCTTTCTTACACCTGGGTTCAGGGCTCCAGCCCAATTATTACAACTCCCAGGTGTAAGCTTCATCACATTTTATTACCTAGCCTCAGAAGTCACACAGTGTCACTTCCACTACATTTTTTTTTTTTTGGTTATTAACAAGTCACAAGCGCATCCAGACTCAAGGGGAGAGGAATTAGACTCCACCTCTTGATAGGGAAATGTCAAGCAGAGTATGTGGCTTGGAAGATATTGTTGTGGTCATTTTTGGAAAATACAGTCTGCACACACAGTTGCCTACACACACACAGAGGCAGGATACTGCAGGAGGGCAGTGCAGTCTTCTTTCAAGAACAGCTATTGACCTCACCTGTGTCCCCTGACGTACTGGCAGCAACCACATCAGATACTCTGAAGGTAGTTTCCTTGGACCCCTGAACAGGCATCATTCATGCTTCATTATTCCAGGTCCTTTTGCAGTTATTAGCCTGATGATTGGTGGTGTGGCTGTTCGATTAGTACCAGATGATATAGTCATTCCGGGAGGAGTAAATGCAACCAATGGCACAGAAGCCAGAGATGCCTTGAGAGTGAAAGTCGCCATGTCTGTGACCTTACTTTCAGGAATCATTCAGGTAAGACTCAAAGATGGGGAAATGGGCTCTCATTTGTTAATGTAATAAATATCTGTTGAGCGCT
>NW_012148841.1:4495760-4497081 GCF_000956105.1 Propithecus coquereli | reverse complement strand
TAGCCGGGCATGGTGGCACATGCCTGTAGTCCCAGCTACTCAGGAGGCTGAGGCAGAAGGATTGCTTGAGCCCAGAAGTTTGAGGTTGCTGTGAGCTAGGCTGATAACACGGCACTCACTCTAGCCCAGGCAACAAAGCAAGACTCTGTCTCAAAAAAAAAAAAAAAAAGAAAAGAAATAACAACACAGACATGTTATCTAGAACAAAATTTCTCAACACTGCATCACTTACGTTGTTGGTGTAGGACTGTGCGCTGTAGGACTGTAGGATGTTTAGCAGCATCCCTGGCCTCCACCCCTGCATGGCAGTAGGAACCACCCCACCTCCCCATCATAACAATTAAAAATTGCCAAATGTCCCCTGAGGGCAAAAGTACTCTCCATTGAGAACTGCTGACTTAAGGAAATGGAGGTAAACAGCAGAAAAACAGCTAGTAGAGCTGGAAGTGATTGCCTCTGAGCAGCAGAACCTGGAGGAAGGGGAGGGGGCAGAAAAGAGCTGGCTTTTCCTGAGAGCCTTTGAATGGCACATAGCTTTTTAACCGTATGCTTGCATTTCTTTGCTAGAAATAAAATTTATTTTTTTGAAAAAGACAACATTTGAGTGACTGTATTATTACATATGAAATAGGTATGCTTTCCTAACTCTTCTTTTGCTAAAGGTTTTTTTCTTCACAGCGTAACAGTGCATTAAGTGAGTTTTCCAGTTGTCTCAGAAACTTGGCTGAGCCCTGAAAGCTGAGGACAAAGCGTGCCTGTTGCCTACACATTCTAAAGGGGGATGCCAGACAATCTGTGCAAAACTATGAGTTAATGATGCCCAAACTCTCTCTTTAGTGCATCACTTCAACAAAATATACGAGGGAATGAGGAAATTGACACAAGATTTGGAATGAGAATTTTCCAGAGAGAAGCTAAAGCCCTATGCATTTCCCCTTCACCTAAAGTCAAGGAAGGAAGGACTGCAAGAGGGCTGCTCTGAGCATTAGACAGTGTCTCCTGGAGTTTGCAGAACTGCTGCCTGATTCTTATATATAAAAAAAAGTCTAGCTGCTCTTAAAAATTCTATTTAAAAAAAGTCTACAGGTAAAGGATGGTGTGAACTGTTCAGGACAACAGAATGAAGAGAGAGTTCTTCAGAGGGTGTGACCTGCACTTCCCAAGTTTCTTGGGGTAAAATGCCAAGCTTTCCCACTGAATAACTAGGTGCCCTGGAAGGTAACCAGGCTTGGCTCATTTGAAAGGTACCTGCCCAAGAAGACTGCCTAAAGGATGGGCACATGCCAGCAGAAAGATCCTAAAAGACTGTACCTTCTAGGCC
>NW_012148841.1:4474647-4483930 GCF_000956105.1 Propithecus coquereli | reverse complement strand
GCATTACTGAAGGGAACACAATGTAAACTGGTGTTCAAACTGTGAACTACCTCCAACTAGAAGTTTGCACAGTGTCCAACAGATGTCACTGTTTCCCTAGAGACCTTATAATATCCAAAGTGTCCCTGTAGTTGTCCCCCTCCACCTCCTTTGTGCATGTGTGGGAGCCACAAGGATAAAAAATATAAAGTATAGGTGTCTGATCCAAATTTAACAAAACGTTCCAGCTATGAAAACAAGTGGCTGGTATAGTTCACAAGGAAGCCAATCCTTTCCATCCTTTTCCATGCCTTGGTCCTATCTACTTCAAATTATTAATATTACCTTTTAACAAGCAAAAAAAAAAAAAGACTATCAAGTTTAAAACGCTTCTCTCACTGGGGCTGAGCACAGAGTTCCTGTTTCCACTTGGAGTACAGCAAGAGGTTCCGAGCACCTTTGCACGGGAAAGAAGGCAGGAAAGCTATAATTATGAAGAAAATAATGAAGATTGCCTCTCCAACCTTGGGTTACTAATTCTGTTTCCCAGGGTTCCCTTTAAAGAGTCCTTCCTGTGTCCCAGGGGAATGGTTTTTTCAGAATTCTATCATTGTAATTATAGTCTTTCAATAATACCTTAAACCAGTGATTTTAAATTTCTTACCTAAGTGCTCCTTAGAAGAATGGAGAGAGAAGCCATACTGGAAAGTTTGGGGACTATTCTTAAGCATAAAATTTATTTTTCTATCATAAAAACATTTTTTGAGTTTTCAATTTCTCTTTTATAATACACCTGTTTGTGTTGATAGGAAAACAATGGTTTAAATATTTACCACTGCATAAAATTGATGCAGTGGTAAATAATTGGTTCCAGGAACTTGAGCCATATTTAGCCTGTGGATTTTAATATTCTAGGTACTCTGCCAATTTGAAATGCACAAAAAAATGCAATTAAGGTTGAAAACTGTAATTGCCACAAACAGAAAAGGGTCTTTCCATCAAAGAGGCCAAAAATACCCATGCCCTTGGTCTCTTAGGCTGCTGTTTCTGAAAATACACTTGCCTTATTATTGGTTTCCTGCAGCAGCCGCCACTGTGAAAGACTGGCGCCCTTCCCTGGCCAGCCACTGTCACTTCTCTCCTTGATAACCGACTCAGAAAGCTCTAAAAACAATAGTTCCTGGCGATGAAGCAAATTGCTATGTCACCTTCTATTATCTATTATGTTTTTCTTCTTGTAGCTCACTAAGGGTTGCACTTTCCACCCCAAGTAAATCTATGGCCTGACAATCCAGGATGGCCTTATGTACAGTGACACTGTGTGTGACATGTGGTTCCACTCTGATCCTGACTCTGTAGCCGAAATGGAGAAGACAACTATGGGGCCCTGGTGGAGACCTCTGACCACACTCGTGCTGCCGTCCTGGAAACAGAGTCAGCAGGGGATTCTAATCCAAACATACATTTGATAATGATACGCTGTCATTGTACCACCACTTACATGCACATTTGCCTATCCTTTATTCATAATATCTTGGCCAGAGATTCGTTTCACCTCCCCCAAAGGCAAGGTCAACTTCTGAGAGGTTTTATGGCCTCTTTCTAGTTGCAGTCGACTAGCCAAACACCTCAGCACGGAATAGAACAAAGTAAGAAGAAAATTCCAGGCCACAAAAGAAACTGTAGAGTCCCTTTTAATTATGTGAGGTAGAGTCATTAAGAGAAGTTAGAATTGCTAGAAGCTAACAATAATAATTCTTTTAAAATCTGAATGTTAAAAATGTGATTTTCAAATTTGGCTTGGCTAACAAAGTCTTTGAAGCTTATTGTTGTGGCATTTGAATGTTCATTTCTAAAGGCGCACTTGGATTTGTGTCTGTTTTAGGTGGTCATGGGAACTGGCATTTCAGCTGGGTTCAACTTGAAAGAATCTTACAATGTGGATGTCGTTGGAACACTTCCTCTGGGGTAGGACTTGAATAATCAATGGACCTGTTATTTCTGACTCCTGCTTTAGTATTCTTAAAATGAAAAATAATCTCTTTTTTCTTCTACATATCAAATAGCAGAGGGTTTTAGGGGTTTGGGGGATGTCTCTGTGTGTTTTTATTGTAAAAAAACACATATAATTTACCATCTTAACCATTTTTAAGTATACAGTTCAGTAGTGTTAAGTATATTCACATTATAAGGACTTTTTTTATCTTGCAAATCTGACACTCTGTGTCCATTAAACAACAACTTCCTCTTTCCTCCTCCCCCACAACCCCCGTAACTACCATTCATCTTTCTGTTATGAATACGACTGCTCTAGGTACCTCATCAGTGGAATCATATGGTATTTGCCTTTTTGTAACTGGCTTGTTTCACTTAGCATAATATCCTCAAGGTTTATCTATATTGTAGCATATGGTAGTACTCTCTTCCTTTTTTAAGGATGAATAATATTCCATTGCTTGTGTGTGATGTATTTTATTTCTCTGTTCATATATTGATGAGCATTTGGGTTGCCTCCACCTCTTGGCTATCGCAAATAGTGCTGCTATGGATATAAGTGTGCAAATATGTCTTCGAGACCCTACTTTCAGTTATTTTGGGTATATACTCAGAAGTGGAATTGCTGGATCTATTTTTAATTTTTGAGGAACCTCTATACTGTTTTCCGTAGCCGTTGTATCATTTTACAGTCCCACCAACAGTGGCAAGTGATTTTTTGTTTTATTTTGTTTTCTTAAACAGTTTTTAAAATCTCTCCTTGAGTGATATAAGAATTAAAAGCAAAAAAACCTAAATCCTAGCCTGCCACTTACTAGCTGTGTGACCTTGGGCAGGTCACTTATCCTCTCAAAGCCTCAGTTTCCTCACCTGCCACGCAGACATAGTAATTTATACTTATCTAAAGGGCAGCTGTGAGACCTGCAGGAGATACTGGGCGTGAAGCACTTAGGGTAGCTCCTGGCACAGGCAGTAAGCGCTTAAGACATGTTCACTGAAAGTTCTGAGGCTTGTTATGTCAATGAGTTTTCTAGTTTCAAATCATTGTTACTTCTTCATCTATGTTATCTAACTCTACATTTTTAAAATGTATTATTCCTTTTATATTTGAAGGAACAAGAGTGACTACCTCACTGTCCCTCTCCATCACTCTCTGGCTGTCTCTCTGTATCTCTTGGTGTGTCTCTGTCTTCCTATCTCTTATACTGTCTCTCTGTCTCTATCTCTCACCTCTTCTCTCTTACAAAGGACAGAGTCAGACATTTTCTCAGATGTTGGACACGGATGGAACCTGGCATGTTCCTTTAGACCTTGCCCTCCAGTCCCATCCAAGAGTCTTCGGGACACAGAGAGAGCAGAGGTTGTTCTTTAAGCCAAAGTTCACACTCCAGAGCAAGTGTTGAAGGAGGAAGTAGGTACTGTACTTTGAAATGCCAAAACAATAAATGGGTGTGATGAACATGTTACTTATAATGATTTAATGTAAAGCTATAACATGGTAATAACACCTTGCTTTTAGATTTGGACTTATAATTTATAAAATACTTTACTATCTCAGTTGATGCTTATAATAACCCCATTGACAATATATATTATTATCCTTGTTTTACAGAAAAGTTTATTTATTCTCATTTATTCAACATGTCTATTGAGTGCCTATTATGTACCAGGGACGCAGCAGTTAACAAAAACAAGCACACAAGCAAAACAGTGCTTGTCCTCATAGAGATAGACAATTGAATAATAAACGAATAAATAGTGAGAAGTACTATGAAAAAAAAGTGAAGCCAGGTAAAAAATAGGACAGACTGGAGTTTCTGTTTTCAGTAGGGTTTCAGGGAAGGTGATATTTGAGAGATGTGAATGAGGTTTAGTGACTCACTGGTGAGTTCCAGCCTGGACCCAGAACTCAGTCTTCTGATACCCAGGTGTGTGCTCTTTCCATTACCTCACACCTGGGTCGCTAACAAAGTTAGTAATGTGATAAACATTAGTCTTTGATTGGATCCAACAGATAATCCATTTTAGTTACTAGTTATAAATAATTTGATTAAATGTGAAATGCTTACACTTCGATTACTCCTTTTAAAAATATACTGATAGGCTGCATAACAGTAATAAGCTATTCAAATACACACACACACACACACACACACACACACACACACACACACTGATAGGTTAAAATCCACATGCCACCATAATTTCTACTTAATACTTTCCTTTCCCTATTGCATTGTACTCAGATGTTGCTTTCCTTCTATATGTGAGAGCTTAACTTAAAAAAAAAACAGAAAAAGGAACATTTTACCTTTTTAGAACTTGGCTACCCAGAAACCTTATCTTTCTGGAACTTTGCCCAAAACCAAGTAGGTAACAAATACTTACCTACCTACTTATCTATGTACAATCATACTGTTTCAGTTATCTGTGAGTCTTATTGCTATATAATAAACCACCCCCAAAACAGTGGCTTGAAACAGCAAGCATTAGGCCAGGCTCAGTGGCTTACAACTGTAATCCTAACACTTTGGAGGCTGAGGTGGGAGGATAACTTGAGGCAAAGAATTCAAGACTAGTCTAAACAATATAGCAAGACCTCTGTCTAAACAAAAAATAGAAAAATTAGCTGGCATGTCAGTGCATGCCTGTAGTTCCAGCTACTCACGGGACTGAATCAAAAGGATTGCCTAAGCCCAGGAGTTGGAGGTTGCAATTAGCTACGATGATGCCACTGCACTCTAGCCCAGGCAACAGAGCGAGACCCTGTCTCAAAAATAAACAAAGAAAAAACCCACAACAACCATTAATTTGCTCATAATTCTTTAGTCTAATTTGGGCTCAGCTGTGTGGGTCTTCTGCTGGTCTTGCTTGGGGGTCTCTCATGCATCTGCAGATGTTTGAAGGTGTGACTGGTGCCAGAGGATCCAAGAGGGCTCCCCTCACGTGTCTGATACCTCAGCTGGAGTGGCTGGAACAGTTGAGGGCTGGCTGGCATCTTCTCTAAGCATGATGTCTCCAGCAAGGTAGCCTGACCTCTTTACATGGTGGCTCAGGACAACAACAAAGAAACACGAGAATTTGCCAGGCCTCTTAAGGTACTCATATAGCCTCACTTCTACTACATTCTGTCAGTCAAAGCACAGTACAAGGCCAGCCCAGGTTTAGCCAGAAGGAAAACAGATTTCACATCTAGATGGGAGGAGCAGCATGCATGTACAAGTATGAGGATTGGTTGGTGGCCGTGTTTGAAAGCAGACTACCACACTTATCTATACACATACTTATACTATACTCTATATTATACGCTATAGTATACTATACACACACTTATCTGTACACATACATAAAAACATACACATTGCAGTGCCCAGAAAGTGACAATTTACTGTTAAAGATCCCAGTCATGCAATATATCCTGTCTTTTGATTTTGGATGCTTAACTTATTCCAGAATACATCCTTTTCTTATATCCTAATTGCTCAGGCCCAAACCTGCCGTGAGGTCTTCCCTCTCAGCTAATGAGTGTGCAGCAAAGTGCAGGGGAAAGATGACAGACTTTATAGTCAGACCCCCTGGGTTTGACTCCCAGCTGCATCTTGGGCAAACTACTTAACATCTGTGGGCATCCATTTTCTCACCTAAAAATTGGGATAATAATGGCACCTATCCAACAGGCGTGTTGTGAGGAAAAGTGAGATGACTTATGTAAAGCATGTAACACATAGTCTAGCCTTAATAGATGTTAGGTTTCTTTCTCTTTCTCCCTGTCCTCTTCTTATCCAATAACTTGAAACATCCCGTCTGTCCCTGTGCTATGACATAGTAAGAGAAATAGGTGTAGACAGGTAGGTTCTTGGTTGTTTTGTTATATTAATAGATAAACTGTTTGACCTTGGGCAAATGACTTAACTTCACTATGCCTCATTTTTCTCATCTGGAGATTATTATGATGCCTATTTCACAAGACTATTAGAAATAATTAAATGAGCCCAGAACCTGGCACAGAGGAAACACCTAATAAATGGTTGTTATGGTAATATTATAATTATTATTGTATGTCAATTAAATGATTATTATTTAGCCCAGTGCCTTGAATTGGAGCAGAATGCCTTTGAAAATCCCTATTCCCTTTCCCCATAGCATTCTAAGGAATCCCTGTTCTATTTCTTTAGGACACGGGTCCCAATCTACAAGAATGGACCACAGAAGCTGGGTTCCCCGTTGTGGGGTTCCAGGAGTCACACTTTTGGCTCTTTCAGATTCACAGGATGTCCAGGTGTATAATCGTCTGCTGTTCCTTTTCTGTGTTAGAAACTCAACTAAAAGGATAACATGGGAACAGGTTACATCAAATAACAAGGGAGAGAAGTGTGTACCTAATGTTTCAAGGACAGTAAATCTCCTCTAAGGTAGCCCTTGTCCAACACCCTCCCACCCCAAGACTTGGGTTTGAGTGTCTTATGGCATCTGAGCACTTCTCTGACCCTCTCTTCTTCCTGGTTCTCTTACACCTGCCATCAGTGTGCCATGAAGTATGAGGTTACTCCTTTTATAAATAAACAACATCTGGTCTCTGCTCATAACCTGTCCAGGTAGAAAGCCACACTCTGCAGTTTGTGCTTAGAAAGTACCTCTCTCTGTCAAGGAGGGCCCTCTTTTTTGCCAAACCAGAGCAAACAAGGATCCAAGCATTGATCACCTTATTTGCAGATAATGTCCTTCTAAATTGCTCTACTCTAGACCTGTGTTTTTTCTCAGTGGTCACAACACCCGAGTTAAACCCAGCTTGACTTTTCAGGCTACTACCTCCGGCCAATCCGGACACCAGCCTCTTCCACCTCGTATACGTGGATGCCATTGCCATAGCCATCGTTGGATTTTCAGTGACCATCTCAATGGCCAAGACCTTGGCAAATAAACATGGCTATCAGGTTGACGGCAATCAGGTAAAAATCATCAATTTCCTGTAGATGTTCCATGGCAGTACTGTCATAGTGCTCTGTTACGGAAAGCACATGAACTAAATTTATCGATCTTGGTAGAAAAACTTGGGTGATGGATGTATTTGAAGCATGTATTTATTCAACTCTACATTTTTTTCATTACTTATGAGCATTAGATAAACAGAACCCTGATGTACAGACTCTTACTTCACCTCATGGGCAGGGGTCCACCTGGAAAGGTGAAATCTCCAATCTGAAGCTAATAGTTTGTCAAACTCCTTTAGATGTTATCCCTATTTTTAAAGCTCACAGCCTGGAAGTAAAATATTTTTTCAGAGCCATTTTTGTTCCACAGGAAGGCTTATCTTTATTCATTAAACTTTAGGTATATGATTCATCACTCAAACTCCACAGTATTCTCTTTGCTGCCTTGTTTTTGTAACATAGCCACAAATAAGATATTTAATCCAAACATCGTGAGCTATAATCTTGGCATGAAAATGTCTATTTTAACACCCTGTATGTTTCTAAGGAGAAACTAGATGCTCCACATTCATATGAGATACAGTGATCAAACTAGAAATACCCAAAATAGCCCTAAGAACAGGAGTCACTTGCCCCAGGAAGACACTGGCATATACTTGTTGAGTAATAGTCCAGACATTTAAAAGATACCAATAGTCCTATACATCAAGAACTTTCTCTTAAACAAAACAAAACAAAAAAATCTGTCCCCTTTTACTGCGGTTTTCTTAAAAAAAAAAGCATTATTTGTGTAGAGAGTGTGTTTGGGAGGAGGGGCCTGGACAGGGAGCACAGCATTTATCTCTAACACAGTAAAAATTTTAAGTGTTTTTCCACCACCATAAAATATGCCATAATTCCTGTTTTGAACTGATGCTAAACAAATTCTGATAACTGAAAGGAGATTGAAGAGACAGCCTGTACAGCTGAAAATGTGTGTGAAATTGGGTATCATGCTTTTCTTCCTGAAGAGCAACCTATCTCTTTTGTGTTTTGTTTCCATGTGGAAAAGGAGCTCATTGCCCTGGGACTGTGCAATTCCATTGGCTCGCTCTTCCAGACCTTTTCAATCTCATGCTCCTTGTCTCGAAGCCTTGTTCAGGAGGGAACAGGAGGGAAGACACAGGTGTGTATATAACAGGCCTCTAAGAACTGGTGATTTGGGTGATAATTAAATTTTAATCTCTTGATTCTATTCTGAACCCAAACGAAGCTACTCTGCCTGCAGATCCATGCTCCAGTGAGCTGTGTAGTGAATCAGAGAAAGGCATGATTGGTTGAAGCGAATCACAAGGAACTGAATCTATAGGAAAGAGGTATAGCCTCCAGTTAAATTGGAAAGTTATGTAACACTCAGCTACCAGTAAACCTCAAAGTTCAGACATGGGATGTTGTCATGGAAGCCTGAGACTGAGTGTGGGCAGGTTGCTAGCACCATCCAATAGAACTTGTCTGCAATAATAGAAATATTTAATATATGCTCTGTACAATATGGCAGCCACTAGCAACATGACTCTTGAGTACTTGAAATGTGGCTAGTGCAACCAAGACCTGAATTTTAAATTTTATTTAATTTTAATTTTGTAAAACCTAAATGGCCACATGTGGCTAGTAGCTACTATATTGAACAACAAACCCTTATCTGAACTCTTTTGACCCTTATGGGTCTCAGGTTGACACCAAACGTCTTTTCCCAACCTATCTGACGAGGGCATTTCAGTCAAGATATTTAAGCATTTCAGCTTCTGTTAAAAGCCATAAGAAGAACCAAAACTGCAAAGAGGGAATGGGATGGAGTTATAGGTTTATGTAATAGTTTATGTAAAGGGTTGTGTAATAGTTTCTTGCATTGGATCCATATTTTCTTGATCTTCCCACAGTGATTATCCAAAGAATAAGACCAACCTGTGCCCCACCTCTTACTCAAGTCTCCTAAAAGCCCCTTCCGTGTGTCTTCTCTCATTCAGCTTGCAGGTTGTTTGGCCTCGTTAATGATTCTGCTGGTCATATTAGCCACTGGATTCCTCTTTGAATCATTACCCCAGGTGTGTACTGTGGACTTGGTGTGAGGCTCTTCCACGTGTAGAGATGTTGTTGTTTTGTTTCTTTATATTTTTGTGGCTATACTAGGGATTTTTACTGTAACCCTAGCAGGGTGGCATGAAAAAGGGCCAAAGCTAGGACCAAGATCCTGCTCCATAATCTACTGATAGATGTCCACAAGACCTCGGGAAAGCCATTTCAACTCTTGGTCTCAGTTTCCTTATCTGCAAAGTAGTTTGGACTGGCTAACCTCAAAGGTCCCTGTTCTCTTTGACCATCTATTTTTTTAATTTATA
>NW_012148841.1:4470165-4471152 GCF_000956105.1 Propithecus coquereli | reverse complement strand
TTTTTAAAAACTTGCCCAACTTTAAAAATTATGAAAAGAAACCATAAAATCCTATTTGGTAAAGAAAAAAATCTCAAAAATTCTAGACTGTGGCTTGTTAAAGGATATAGATATTTTTAAACCATAATGTTCATCAAACTTCTGAGATAAAGAACTCTTGTATGTAGTGATAATTAACTAAAGTTGATTTTTTATGTTCTGTCCTTTGTTGGTAATTTTAATGGGTCTTTGTAGATTGGAGTTTGGACAACCAGCACTCAGGATACTTCTTTATTTTCAACTGGCTTTCTCTGTAATTAGGACACACTTTCAGGATATGAGTGGTAGTGCATTAGCTTTGGCCTGTTGTTCCAAACACTCAGTTTCCCTCAGGGCACACATAGTTAAGAGACAACCATTTCATCCAGCAAACAGTTCCTGAATGCCTCTTCCATGCAGGCACCAAGGATGCCATAAATGTGATGGAGGTTCAGCTTCTGCCCCCGAAGAAGTAACAGTTTGGTCAATGTTATAAAACTTACTGAAATAATTATAATCTTCACTGAATAGATATTTTTTGAGAGCCTATTATGTTCCCAGAGAGATGCTAGACTCAAGGAATATTGCAGTAAATATGACATGGCCCTTCCCTTCACAGAGATTGTATTCTCCTGAGGATGACAGACATGTAATAATGATATGAATAATGGTAATGAAGTAATGGTGGCACTTAATTATTATAATTACTTATGTGCCTGGCTCTATGCAAAGATCAATGCTTTATGTCATTTCATCCTTACAACTCAATGACTGTTGGCATCCCTGTTTCATAGATATGGAAACTGAGGCCTAGACTGATTAGATAACTTACCCAAGATGGTAGTAAGTGGTGGGGCAATGACTCAAAGATGGGATTTTTTGAATCCAGAAGCTGACTCTTAATCAGCATTATAAATCCATTTTCAAAAACTTAGAATACCGCCTGTAATCCTAGCACTCTGGGAGGCC
>NW_012148841.1:4468705-4470115 GCF_000956105.1 Propithecus coquereli | reverse complement strand
TATATAACAAAAAAAAAATCATAATGTGGGAAGACCATGGGTGAAATAATTCCTTGAATACCAAGTTTAATTCTGAACCTCTTGACCATCATGCAGGTTTGCTGCTAGAGTATAAGCGTGGCTTTCCAAGGCCCATTTTAGCTAACCAAGTCCTGAAAATCCAGGTGTTCATGGCTCCAAAGACATTATCAGTACCACGTAGGAAGTGATCAGGGAGAAGATGTGGGGAGGGCATCAGGAGGACAATGAGGAGCCAGCAAAGGGCTCTGCGGACACGAGGAGAATGTGGGGCTGTGCTCTGTTTCAGGCTGTGCTGTCGGCCATTGTGATCGTCAACCTGAAGGGAATGTTTATGCAGTTCTCAGATCTCCCCTTTTTCTGGAGAACCAGCAAAATAGAGCTGGTAAGTAACAAAGGTGATGATTAGGTTAATATGTCATAGCCGCAAATATGATTAATGCTAATAAAAATGCGAGAAAGATAATGCAGTCAGTGGTTATGTGCAGTATCCAGTTAGATGAGGTGAAAGTAGGTTGTGTGTGTGTGTTTAATTCTTATGGAAGTTTTAACATGATTCTCCATATTTGTTTAGACCATCTGGCTTACCACTTTTGTGTCCTCCTTGTTCCTGGGATTGGACTACGGTTTGATTACTGCTGTGATCATTGCTCTGTTGACGGTGATTTACAGAACACAGAGGTGAGTGCCCACATTGTAGTGGGTGTGAGTGTCCTGGCTTTAAGTGTAGACTGAAGCTTGAATTGGTGAAAGTGAAGCCCTTTGGTTATTTCAGTTAGCGTGAGTGGGCACTATAACATTCATGCAGCCTGTTGACTAAATAAACAAAATGCCAAATAAAAAATTCCATGTAATTTTGCCAAATTCTCTGCTATGTCACAATTTGTACTTTCATCAATGATTTTTTTTAAAAGAGCCTAATTTCCATCATCCTCTGTGCCATTCCCAGCCCAGTGCTACACTGGTTTTTTTACCCTCTTCTGAGTGAACCACATTCTTGCAATTTGCTTCAGCACCAGGTGCTGACGTGAGTTTTGATGACATGAAGCAAACTCTGACACTGTTATCGTATGCAGTTCTCCAGTTGTCCCTTCTTCTACCCTGAACCATTATCCCATGGCATCTCTTCTGAACTGAGCCTGCTAGGGAAGGTATAAAATAACCTTTAAAAGGCTACTATTGGCCAGGCGCAGTGGCTCATGCCTGTTATCATAGCACTTTGGGAGGCCGAGGCAGGAGGATTGCTTGAGTTCAGGAATTAGAGACCAGCCTGAGCAAGAGCAAGACCCCAACTCTACTAAAAATAGAAAAATTAGCTGGATGTGGTAGCACATGCCTGTAGTCCCAGCTACTGGGGAGGCTGAGGCAGAAGGATCTCTTGAGCCCAGGAGT
>NW_012148841.1:4462498-4465960 GCF_000956105.1 Propithecus coquereli | reverse complement strand
AGAGTGAGACTCTGTCAAAAAAAAAAAAAAAAAAAACTTAGAATGCACAGTTATAAGTGCTTCCTTAGGTGTAAGCAAGGTACAGTGTGATAATAAGCATAAGAGATGCCCAAATAAAACCCCATGAGAGTTTATTAAAAGAGACTTTCTTGCTCTCAGTGTCATTAGGGAAGTAACAAGGACTTGGCCTTCGCTGGAATCAGTAGCATTTAGACTTGCAGAAATGGGGTGCCAGGGCACACCAGGTGGTCAGGAAGGCCCATTCCTCCTCTGCCTGTTGAAATCCTCATCCTTTGAGGCCCATCTCGCCCAGCCAGAGGGACTTCAGCTTCCCCTGTGCACCCACCACAATGCTCTGGTCTTCCCCCAGCAACTTGCATGTGTCCATCCCAGTTAGTTGTGTACTTGTGTGCTCTATGTGCCTGCCCCTCACTCTACCTCCCCTGTGGCACTAGATTGCAACACATGGACAGCACGTAAGAGTCTCTTAGAGTTTTTCTCATAATTGAAAACTCAGTTGAGAACCTCATCCTTGTATATACAATGTAGGTCATTGGTATGGTATTTGTCCACAGATAGCAGTAGGCTGTGAGCATCTTGTGTGTAGAGGTGATGTTCCCAGTACAAGGCACATATGTGTTCTCTAAATATTTGCAGAGGAAATCTACCCAGAAGAACAGCTAACATCTGTGTTATGTATTCTAAGTTACAAAGCACTTTCACATTCGTGCTAAGAAGCACCAGAATATGGTAGCAAGACGATGGAATGTCAAATCAAAGACCTTGAGCCATATTCTGGCTCTGTCACTCTCTCTGACCTTGAACAACTCACCTAACCCCACTGAGCCTCAATTTCTCAACCATACGATGGTAGGAATAAGTCCAGTACGATCGTTCATAGGTATAATAATGTAATAGCGGGTGCTCAAGAAATAGTATCTGTCATCATTATGGTGTCTATTTGAGCCAGACTGTCCCACAAAAAGCATTAGGAATTAGGGCTCTCAAAAAGTAATGTTTAAAATCTATTCAAACCAAATCTAGGAAAATCTCTATGCTAATTAGAGATTTTTGTTTTCTCCCCACACCCTCAATTGACTACCCCCACCCCAACCATGAGGCAGCGACTCTTGCTAATAACAAATAAAAATTCCCTGTCCTATCTTAGAGCAGGAAGACAATTCTATCTACTGAGTGGCATGAGGAGACCTCGAGCTACACATGGCCCTGGCATAACTTGAACTCTGCACAATTCATTATTGCCCCCATCTTTAAATGCCAGAGTCTTTTGTCCTGACCGGATTGTTTGTGTGGTTTGGTGTGTGTGATGGGGGTCAGTGTGGGTGTGTGTGTGATGTATATAGTCTGTGTGGTGTGAGGTGTATGTGATGTGTGTGTACTGTGTGGAGTGGATGCATGTGTTTATGTGTGGTATGTGGTGTGGGGGTGTGTGTGTATATTGTATGTGTGTGATGTATGAGTATGTGTGTGGTGATATGTGTGTAGTATATATGCGTGTGTATGTATGCGTAGTATATAATGTGTGTGTATATTGTGTATGTGGTATGTAGTGTATGTGTATGGTGTGTGGTATTTGTGTAGCATGTATGCATGTGTGTGTGGTATGTGGTGTGTATGTTGGGGGATGTGGGGTATGTATTGTGTGTGGGGTGTGGGGGTGTGGGATGTATGTGATATGTGTGTGTGGTGTATGTGTGTGGTATATGAGTATGTGTGGTACAGGTATGTGGTTTGAGGTGTGGGGTATGTTGGGCTTGGAATAGCACTGGGAATGTGATATACATGAAGCCCTTCTGCAAAGCCACCATATAAGGATCAAGTATTCCTGAATTCACTAGAAAATCCTTACATGACATGTAAACATACAAAACCTTATGTTTAAATCATACCACATCTCAACACAATGGTATTTAATGTACTCTCTATCTCCAGTCCGAGCTACAAAGTCCTTGGACAGCTTCCCGACACTGATGTATACATTGATATAGACGCATATGAGGAGGTAGGACTTTTTAATCATTTTAAAAGGTCGTGAGCATGTGATTTGATTGGCTACGTACTATGTTTACCCAGGACAAAAAGTAGGGGTAAAGGGAGGGAAGTATAGTGGTCAAAGTGAGAAGTCTGAGCTCCAATTGACTGTCTGGATTCAATTTTATAGTTTTTACTATGCATTAACTACTCAATTTCCTAATATTTATTTTTCTTCATTTTTAATGGGGATAAATATGTATTGTTGGAATTAAAGTATTTATTTGCAAAACACTGAAACCAACTGTATGTGCATGGTTTTGTTCTGATGTGTTTATGATAAAATACTAACTTTAACCACGTAAAATACAGGTGGTGGGACTGTGGAATTCTCCCACTTCGTTTTAATGGTTAAAATTATGTCTTCAAATTTTCTTGATTTTGAATGTTCTTTTCTTCTGTGGAATCTCAAAGACTTCTACAAAATCTTTAAAACAAGTTTTGTCTGTTTTGCTTTATGCTTGGGAAGAAATTCTCAGACTCACAATAAGGTATTAGGGAATGAGGAAATTAGACTCACTATAAGGTATAGGTGTTAGACTTGCTATTTTTTCCTCATTCCAAAGAATTACCTGCTGGATTACTTATTTCCAAACTGCATCCTAGAGTTCCACGAGGCTTCTCAGTGAAGAATTCACTATGTCCATTCGGCTCTTTCCTGCATTCTGTGAATCAAACCAATGTAAACCTCTGTTCACTTGTTTTCTCTGCTTCTCACAGTCTGGGCAGCAGCCTTCCCTCTCCTATCTATTTTCTTTTGTCTTTTTGAATATTTTTCAGTTTCTTCTTCTTTGTGTTTAATGGTAAAAATAAAGACGGACTTGTGAAAGAAATGGGAAGATGTGCATTTTTAAAAGCTCTCCTCACAGAACTCTTCCTTCCAGAGCATGAGTAGATAGAGTGGTACCATTTTACCTAAACTAAACCCCGAAAGAGGGCCCTTTGCAACTTCTGTGTTAATTTTTAAGTTGAAGGAGGGAGGCAATTGTCATTTTTGATTCTGAAATATTTCCATGCGTTAAAGTCACTAATATTTTACTCCTCAGGTGAAAGAAATTCCTGGAATAAAAATATTCCAAATAAATGCCCCAATTTACTATGCAAATAGCGACTTGTATAGCAATGCATTAAAAAGAAAGGTGAGTCACTAGAAATCGAGTGATTATTTCTGAGAAGGGGACTTGTGGGCTGTCAGGATTGTGAGAGTCACTTAGCTGTCTCAGTATTTTATACTATTTCATTCTTTTTCTCTCTCTCATCTCTATCTCTTTTTTAAATTGTGGGAAAATGTACATGACATAAAATGTACCACTTTAAACATTTTCACGTGTATAATACAATGAGTGACATTAAGTACATTCACATTGTTTTGTAACCATCACCACTGTTCATTCTCTCCTATCACATGTA
>NW_012148841.1:4445177-4460258 GCF_000956105.1 Propithecus coquereli | reverse complement strand
TCTCATATCACATATACTTGTGGCAGGCCTCCTGAACTGGAGTTGGAGGAAAGGAGCCAATAAGCATTGTTTATTATTTAGTGGCTGCCACAGACATATTACAGTTATATAAAATCATTCAGATTGCTTGTTTCTCCAGGCAGTGGTTTTTGAATACTTGGCCTGCTGTTTTTGTTTTATATTATATTTTTGGTTAAAACGGTACTTGAAAATGAAATCTACATAAAGACATCACTTTTTACCTGTCAGATTTGCAAAAATCGAAAATGGTTGATAATATGCTGTGTAGGCATAGTGAGAAAACAAGCTCTCTCAGACATTACTGGTGGGAGTGCAAAATAGAACAGCCCCTATGGAGAACAGACCAACATTATTTTCCAAAATTACAAATGCATTTACCTTTTACCGTAGCAAATCCAGCAATATGCTGCACACATTCAAAATGGCAAATGTATGAGGTCGATCATCACAGCATTGTCTATAAACACAAAAGACTGGAAAAAACTCAAGCACCAAACAAAAAGGGACTAGTTAAACTAGGGTACATCTATATAATAGAATGCCATGTAAAACAATTTAGTAAAAAGAGTCCAGAATAATATATTAAATATGCAATTTTGGAGGTAAGGGGAAAGATAAGAATATATATTTATATTTACTTATATTTGTATAGAGAAATCCTGGAAGAATATACAAGAAAGTAATTAAAGTAGCTTCCTGGGACTGAGGTGTGATGTGATGGAGAGAGGGATTGGAGTGAGACTTTTACTGTAGCATTTTAATATGTAAACTATATGAAAATGTTACCTTTTCTTGTTAATGTTCAAGATCGATATCCGGAGTGTAGGCTAATTTCCTTTTCTTCTTTTCATAGCCCAAGTTGTGAATGACCTCACTCGGAATAGATTCTTTGAAAATCCTGCCTTATGGGAGCTGCTGTTCCACAGCATTCATGATGCAGTTCTAGGCAGCCAAGCTCGAGAGGCACTCGCTGAACAAGAAGCCTCAGCGCTCCCTCCCCAGGATGACTTGGAGCCGAATGCCACTCCTGCCACTCCAGAGGCGTAGATGAGGACCTCAGCCTGGGGTTATGAGCTTCTCATGAAATTTCTAATTTACACATTTTAAACACTAGACAATAGATTTTTTTTTCTAAGGGTAAACACTAGTAGCCAAGGCTTGATTTGGAGGGTGAATGACGCATAGCAAGATGTATCTTACTTGTGTTTTTTTCAATTGAATATTTCAAAGATAAATTGGCCTCTTGCCTGCATGTGCAGTGACATTTCTGTTACTTTCTAGTATTACCCTTTTAAGCCAAGTACTTATGATTTATTTCCTTTCAGTACTTTTCCTATGAATAGGATATGCTATCACCACTCAGAGATTACCACTGTTAACACCTTAATGTATGTCCTTCCAGATCTTTTTCTATGCATATTCATTTACATTTTTTTATTATTTCAACTATTTAATCAAACTTCAAAATCACAGATTTTCAATAATAATTTTAAAAGACAATTATGTATAGCTTTGAATCTTTAGAGGTTAAATTTGTAAATGGAAACCAAAATAAGATCATATCTACATAGTGTTTTAAAACCTATTTTTTTAATCAACAATCTCTACTTTCTTATTTCAGAACATTTTGTTTGTTTGTTTGTTTGTAGAGATGGGGACTCACTGTGTTGCCCAGGCTGGTCTTGAACTCCTGGCCTCAAGTAATCCTCCTGCCTCACCTTCCCAAAGTGTAGAATTACAGAATATTTGTACCTCAGACCTTATTCAGATTTTCCCAATTGTCCCCAAATTTGCAGTTGGTTTGTCCAAACTGGTATTCTATGACTTTACGTTGCAACTGGTCATGTCTCTTTAAGTCCCTTAAGTCTATTGTAATGCAGCACAGTTCCTTTTCTTATAACATTGACTTGGTAAAGCTGAGGCAGTTGTCCTGTAGAATCCTGTCTTGTGAATTTATCAAGTTGCTTTTTCATGGTGGTGTTTAGCTTGTTTCTTTATTCCCTGAACTACCTACAACCTAGAAGTTAAAGGCTTCATGAATTCAAGTTAAAACATTTTGTGCTAGAAGATATCATAGGTAAGAAACACGCTTCATATCGCATCATATCAGAAAACACGTAATACCTAATTGACCTTCCATTACCAGTGCTATGCTGTAATAGATCACTGGATTGGCATGACAGTCTGATCCTCCAGTTTGGTTCTCTCCTTTGTGACTACAGACTTATCTGTATGGCTTTGACATTGAATGAATGTCCAGTTCCCCATTAGCCATTTCAGCCAGGAGTTTTAACATCAGTGGTAATTCTTGCCTAAATCAGTAATTTTATTAAGGTTTGTGGATTTTTTTCTAATTCTCTCATTTCTTCTTCATTTAGGAGTTGGTCGTTGTATGTAAACTATAGTTTTCCTTCAACTTGAGTTATTTGGTCATCCTTAAATACAGTTCTTACTAAAAAGGCAAGTTGAATGTTTTATTATTTCAACTTAATTATCAACATCAAAGTGAAGAATTGATTTAATGGATGGGGACAAATTAGGGTTTTTTAGATTTCTCTTTTTTAGTATAATTGTAGCCTCATGAATTTTCATAGTTTGAATGTGTTTCAGTTCAATATATTCTTTTTGATGCTTGAATTGTCACAACTGTGACCAATGGAAGTCCCTAGAAGCTTTGTTGTTCTTACTAATAGTAAAGTAGGCTTGAAGACCATGCTTTTAAGAATGCTAACCCCCAGGTCTAATTGAATATCTTCCTTCAAAGTCCGTAAGAGTTATCAGTTAATTCATCAAACTCAGTTTTTAGCCTATGAGTAAAATGCTTATCTTAATCATTCCTTATAGTTGATACATTATAGAAACATGGAATGGCAATGTCAATTTGTCATTGAAAGTTCGTGCTCTTGTGGTTGTTTCTAACTACCAGCTTACTGCAAATCAAAACATAGGCATTAGCCAACCTGTCTACAGCCTCTTCTACCAAGAGTTCCTGCTAATAATGAGTTTGTCTTCTTTTATGTTTTCTTATTATCTCCTTGTTTTAGATTTCATGAAGGAGATACTGCCAGGAGAAAAGTAGTCAGAATCCCAGTAGAATTATGCTAGGATGGCCTACTTGCAACCAAACCCCATGGTTTGTTTGCTTTAACTCCCATCAGGTTTTTCAGTGTCTTTATTAATTTAATTCAAAGTAGACCCCCTCCCTTCTAATCAATAATTTATTTAGATCTAGAGTGAAGTTAGATTTCCATACAGTCATTTCCTTTGCAGTCACCACACACAAGACCAGATACATCTGCATTCTGATACAGACTGCCTTCTGAGAGAGCATGTAGTTGTAGACACTCAGCGTATACTAGAAACTTTTGTAAAAGGGCCCATGTCATTTCAGCCATTTAATAGAATTTAAGGATTTTAAACAATGTTATAAACGACTTCACTGCATATTCTTTAGCACTAGTCTTCAACAAATGCCTTCCATACAGTAGATACTCAAGTCCCAGTGATTGGAAGATTGATAGTAGTGTACAAAAAAGCTGTCTATGGCTTGCATGTTTGTATTTAACTTTTCCTGTTCTTTAATTTTTACACTGTTCTGAATAGAATTCTATTGTGTACATAAAAAGCACCTAAGTCTTATTGAAGGTGGGAAAATATATTTTTGTTTTAGCGTTTTGTTTAGCATCTGAGAACATGAGTGCATTTCAAAATAAGTAACATTTCCCCTATATGTAAATATGTCAGAATGTTAGAATTATTTCATACAGTGGAATATTTCCTGACGTTTTTTGTCTTACCGTCTTATCTCTTACCTTTCAAGTAATTGCTATATAAGCCCACCTGTTCTTTCTGGGCCTAATAGCTGCTAGTGTGTGCCTTTCTGTGTTACCCAAATTCAGATTCATATTGTCCTATCAAAATGGGCATAATCTACGTTGATATTTATAGGGACTGGACTAGCCTTATTTTATGACAATATGGGACAGCTCTGTTTTCAGGAAGGTCCCATAAAGAGAAGTCCTTTCAATCTCTGCCTCATGGATGAATGGAGTGTTTGAAAACAACTATGACTCAGGGCCCAGGAAACTCCAGTTCATTTTATAGACATTGACTCTGTATAAGCTTATGGCAGTTGATCATGGGATCCCAATTGCCAATCTCATCTGCAGTGGGATCCAGAGAAACAATGAAGGGTATGGATCCTCTTCAAGCCCTGGAGTTAGCTCATTTTGTGGTTTTCAGGTAACATCTAAAACATCCACACTGCATGGTTTATTCCTGTATCCTTACGTGTTGAGCAGAGAAAGTACCAGCCTCCAAGTACACATTTTGAGAAAATGAGTCTGCCCTCTTGTGTGTATGAAGAAAAGAGAGGGTGGCAAACCCAGAGAATCTGCCCCAGGGCGGGTAGGTTTATGTTTTTCTGTGTGGTGGGTGGGGGGGTGCCCTTGTGTGGGGATGAGGGAGGAAGCGGGAGGGAAAATGTGGTGGGGAAGGCTTTATCTATCATGTCAGCCCCTTTAAAGATAGCAAATCAATTTAAATTCTAAAATCAAACAAAATTTCCTTGGTGTGAGCCTGTAGGCTTTAGTGAGTGCAAAATGCTCTTGGTCTTTTTCAGTGTACCTTTCAGGAATCCTTTTACAAGGTTGAAGTTCGGTATGTTTAGATTCTAGATAGTATGTTTTGAATGTTGATCAAAGTTTGAAACTGATAAAAAGTTTTATCTAATTCTCCAAACATATACCCAACCAAAATGCATGCAATGGTTTTGAAACCCCTCCAATCCCAACAACAAAATGTTAAAAGCTAGCACTGCACCAGGTAGCATGTCTGCTTACTGACTTAACGAGTCAATCAAGTTTGAGCACCTTAAAAATCTACCTTGCCTTCCAGAAAGGCTTACCAGGCTTTTCGTTGTACTGGAGTACATAGCATTTCACCTTATGTAATAAGTGAACCTGAGAAGCATCATGAAAATTGTCTGTAAATCTAATCACTTTTTAAGTGTTAAAAAGTTGTTTAAGGAACTCTACAGCATATTTTTGTGAAGTCATAAACCCTTTGTATCCTGACTTATCAACACCCTGATACATATGTATATATATATGTGCATCTACACACATGTATATGCATGCACACACATATCTTAGGTAGAGGGAGTTACCAGTAAATGTATATTTTATCTTTTTAAACGGGATACAAACATGCTGATCTAGACAATGTTGATGCTATCTGCATATACATGCCTAGGCAGAAACATCCAAATTTTTCAAATAATTTATCATGTATTTGATGTGTGGCCAGTTAGATTTTTATCATGTACTTAACTGAAATGTCAAGATTATTCTGTCTATATATGTTAGATCTGAGAGCTCAACATACCCAATTTGTCTTGAATTGGTGTATATGGGCATGTGGCTATATGAAAAAGTGGAAAGACTTCAAAGTGTGTTCTAAATGCTTACATTTATTTAATGAAAACATTCAAAAACATGTATCTTCAGTCATTTACTTGAGTATATTTTATTGTAAGCATAACCTGAAAATACTTTGCTCTATTTCATTCCTCAAGAAAGATTACGGCAGGGTTAGAAAAAAAGATGAATTTTTCTGATCAAGTTTACAAAATTGAAAAAGCAAGAAAGAATGAATACTGGTTGGATTTTATGAATGAAGGGCTTTAATTTTTTTTTACTTGAAGACTTTCATAAATTTAAACACTTCAATGCAACAATTACATCATTTTCTATGTCATCAACTTTTTCTTTTGTGAATTAAACTTATGCAGCTCTCATTGTGCAACTTATTTATTACTATTGAACTTCAATAAAAATATTCCTTATTGTGCTTTGGTCTCAGTATTGGGGGAAGAGGTAATTGTGGTGGAAGATGGGATTTGGTGGTGGTTGCACAAGAAGTAATTTTAAAGAGATCTGTTGAGGATTCTAATACCACCTTTATTTTGAAAATACCTCACTATAGAACAGAAGTCTAAAAGGAATGTTACCAAAATTTTAAACCATTAATTTATAAAATGAAAATAATCACTTCTCTATATGAAGCCAATCCCAGATTTTCTAAATTAATTATATGTACATTTTTTTCCTGCTTTACCTGCACTACTTGAGTGTTTATTAAAATCACCAATTCTTCATGATTAATTTGAAACCAGTCAAATGGTAATGCAAAACATACTACATCAGATGCTTCTTCCACTGTAAAAGAGCTTTGGCCAAAGCTTTATTATTCAACATGGTGGGGGGTAAAACTATCATAATGCATGTGGTCCTATGTCTAGAGCCATTCTGATGAGGGACAGAATAGCATAATAGAAGTACAAGTAATGGAGCTGACAAACTTGGACTTGAATCTCAGCTCTGCCACTACAAGTAAATTAGGTAAGTTTTTATACCCTTTAGATCAAGATCCATTTGATCATCCTCACTGGATAGATGGGAGAATATAATAAGAATATATGTACAGCACCCAGCCAGCATATGCCTAGAACATATACAATCCAAGCATGTACTTTATGGTATGAAACCCTTAAACGGCAGTAGGTCAAAAAACAGTCAATATACATTATAACAAGCTTTTCTGCCTAATAACATTAGATACCATATTTTATTATACTACAGAGAAAAGAGATCTGGAAAAAAGCATACAATTTTGAAGCCATTTATTTTTTTGTGAAGTGGTTATTGACAAGTCTATATAAGGTTAGGATTCCAATTATAAGAAGTGTTCTCACTTGAAAGCCTTCAGGGCTCAGTTGTATGTCATGTAGCGAGGAGTAGCACTGAATTTGGCATAAGACTTAATGACCTTATTTACAGCTTCCAAGAAATCCTTCTCAGTAGCAATTTTTCGCCGTGCTCTGATTGCAAACATACCAGCTTCTGTGCAGACACTTCTAATCTCAGCACCTTTCAAACAAAAAGAAAATAAATAGGCTTAATTAAAGCAGCCTGAACAGACAGACCAGCAAATATAAACAAGACCTTTCCACTTACCAGTGCTATTTGGACACAGTCGTGCTAACAATTCAAATCTGATATCCCTTTCAACACTCATTGAACGAGCGTGAATCTTAAAGATGTGAGTCCGACCCTAAAAATAAGGGAATTGACAAATATTAAGATGGAAAAACATCACGAAAAGATGATACAATTTCAAGAATCTTTTCTAAAATGAAATGGTTTTCTTACCTCTAGATCGGGTAAGCTAAATTCAATCTTTCTGTCCAATCTCCCTGGCCTCATCAGTGCTGGATCCAAAGTATCAGGTCTGTTAGTTGCCATCAGCACTTTAATATTGCCTCGAGGATCAAAACCATCCAGCTGATTGATCAGTTCCAACATTGTTCTCTGCACTTCATTGTCACCTCCAGCACCATCATCAAACCTAGCCCCTGAGAAGACAAAAGGAAAGATAAGCTTTCATGTCCACTCAAAGTAGCACTGCACGTAACTTGAGAATACTGTAGTAAATCTCAGCTCAAACCATGCCCTCCAGCACACATGTACATCCTACTTTGAAGCAGATTCTGTAAGAACAAACACAAAACTAATTAGAAAATGCTTTCAAAAGGATTCATCATACATTTATTTAACAGTCTTCTTAAGTATTTTTTAAAATCTTTATAAAGAATTTTGGCCCAGCGCGGTGGCTCACGCCTGTAATCCTAGCTCTCTGGGAGGCCAAGGCAGGCGGATTGTTTGAGCTCAGGAGTTCAAAACCAGCCTAAGCAAGAGCGAGACCCCGTCTCTACTAAAAATAGAAAGAAATTAATCGGACAACTAAAAATATATAGAAAAAAATTAGCCCATGGTGGCGCATGCCTGTAGTCCCAGCTACTCAGGAGGCTGAGGCAGAAGGATCGCTTGAGCCCAGGTGTTTGAGGTTGCTGTGAGCTAGGCTGACGCCACGGCACTCACTCTAGCCCAGGCAACACAGTGAGACTCTGTCTCAAAAAAAAAAAAAGATTTTTGTTTTTCAAATAGCTCAAGAACACCTGTTTTTTAATACAATATACACCTGCATGAGGCACCTGTTTTTTAATACAATATACACCTGCATGAGGCACCTGTTTTTTAATACAATATACACCTGCATGAGGCAACAGAGTAACATGAAAACTTTAGCACTATAATGGCATTTGATTATATGTAGGAAATTTGTCATACTATTCTAAATGACCCAAAACTACCCTTTATAATATGGTTAAATTCATCAATGCTATGTGTGGAAACTTAAATAGATTAAAAAATATGGCTAAATTCATAATACAGTAGAACCATAACAGCTTACTGTTAAGCTGATTTGTATATACTGAAGTACTCTAGGTTCATGTCATCTCTCATTTCAACCAGAATAGCACCCCGCTAGAAACAGACCTAAACCTAACAGACTCCAAACATATTTTTTCATTTTAAAATTGTATAAATGCACAATATGGTATTAATGTTTATATTATAAAACAAACATAAAATGAAGTTTTTAAAATGAGATTAAAAAAACAAAAAGAAATTCTGGTATTTTCTTCCTACATCTTAAAAGACTGTCTTATATACAACCCACTTGGAAATCACAGCTTCAGAGCACCCTGACATCATAAGGCTTATTCCAATGATACTATAAAAATGACTTCGGAGTCACAACACTGCATTGTTATACTGTGGCCAAATTATATCCTTGAAAACATTAACTGCCCAATGTCCAAACCCAACAATATCCCTCCAGTCTAAAAGCAAGATTCTAAGTAACCTAACCACAGTATTCAAACAGTGCTATAGGCTCCACTGTATTTTCAAATCATTGCGTTGGCATTAAGATCATTAAATAACAATGGATGCCTAGACATATGACACTCTCCAGCTACTAAAGATTATTACTATTACAGACTATAACAATAGCCAATGGCTATCGGGCAGGTTAGTGTTTTCAAAGTCTACTACATTTATTACTTAACTTGAATTTCTCAAAAACTCACGAAATAAAACAAGGCAGGAATTTTCATTCCCTTTGTAAAATAAGCAAACCGAGGTTAGTTAAAATAACTTGTCTAGATTGCATGGCTAATACTGTATTTCATCAAATCCATGACACTAATAAGAATATTATTTTATGTGCAATAAGAAAACCCACCACCAATTAAATTACACCCCAGTGCTTTCTTATCACATTAAGAGATGATGTATCTCAATTTAGGAGTTGTTAAACTGTGAAAATACATCTTGTATGAATGAAATTAGATACAGCTTGAGCATCCCAAATCTGAAAATCTGAAATCCAAAATGCTCCAAAATTTGAAACTTTTTGCATGCCAACATGAAGCTCAAAGGAAACGTTCATTGGAGTATTTCAGATTTTGGATTTTCAGGTTAGGAATGCTCAACCAGGTAATGCAAATATTTCAAAATCCAAAAAAAAAAAAAAAATCCCAAACCAAAACCCAACCATTTCAGATAAGGGATACTCAACCTGTAGCACAAAGATGAAAATTTGAAAACTGGCAATAGTATGTAAGATTTCTTTTTTCCTTTAAAATTTAGCCCTACTGTTTATTAGATCTGTAGTTCCAATATGCCAGAGCTCTTAAGAGCTGGAATAAAAATTTTGTCTAAGATTAACATAAAGGAACTCTAACACATACCACTTTAGAGTTCTTATGAAACCCAATCCTAAAGTAGTTCTCTAAAATATCATTCATACCTCCAATAGCGTCAATTTCATCAAAGAAGATAAGGCAGGCTTTTTTTGTTCTGGCCATTTCAAAGAGCTCACGAACCATTCGAGCCCCCTAATAAGAAAAATGATCTGTTAATCCAGAGTTGGTTTTAAAATCTTTTAAAATATAATGTTATGCTTCAAACTTTTCGATATTTATTCCTAACAGTATTCTCACCCATTATCACATAAACTTTTAAAAAAAATTCTCATTTGCTCCCCATTCCATCAAATTAATCTTACTAGCCTTAAAACAATATTAAGTAATTTTCATAATTCTGTATCTATTAAGTAATAACTTTATGACCTGAAGAAGTCAAAATAACAACTAAATAAAGTAAAAGTACCATTCTAATCGGTAAAACTTGAGGAAATAAAAGCATCTGATCTTTCACTTAGAATTCCCGATCACTGAGTTTGATTTGTAAGTTCTGACTAGGGAATGAAAGTACATCTTAACTCATGCAGCTCCTTTTATAATTCTTATTGTAAGTATACTATCATTAATAGACTTCAGATACAATATATACAGCCCTAGACTTCTTTCCTAAATATATATGTATGTGTATGTGTATATATATATACACTCATGCATATATAAACCATCTACGTTCTCACTTTCTCATTAGAACATAAAACACTGTCCCTGAAATGAAAGTACACTTTTGAATTCATTCATTGGGCATTTCTGTAGAAAGCTCATCTAAAAACCCATCTGTAGAAAATGTCATCCTCCTGACTATGGAGCACATTGATTAAAGTTTTAAGTGGCTGCCTATTTCCAAATGACCACAAGGGAAGGCTGGCGGCTCCTGGGCTTCTAAACTACTAATTAAAATCAGTCACTCAAGATATTTCAGGTCTCAATCCCTCAATGTAGAATTGCCATTTTTAATTTCATTTATACTTTACAAATCTTTCACAGAGCTATATACTCTTTGATTTTGATAAATTTACTTTACCTCACCGACGTATTTCTGTACAAGTTCGGATCCAATAACTCGAATGAAGCAAGCATCAGTCCTATTAGCAACTGCCCGAGCGCAGAGTGTCTTGCCTGTACCGGGTGGACCAAAGAGCAGCACACCCTTGGGAGGCTCGATACCAAGGTTAACAAATCTCTCTGGCTGTGATAGAGACACAGTTTTTATGCTTATCACTTATATATAATAAAAATAAGATTACTTCTACATCACTATATTTAAACCAAAATTATTAGGTCCACAATCTATATATTTGATCTAAATAAGAAACTTTACTTATTCTATGACATAAGATAAGCTAGATTCATATCAATACATAAGACTGCATGGCTTTTAAAAGTGCTTCTGTAGGCCAGGCACAGTAGCTCACACCTGTAATCCCAGCACTCTGGGAGGCTGAGGCTTGAGGTCAGGAGTTTGATACAAGCCTGGGCAACCGAGCAAGATCCTGTCTCTACCAAAAATAAGAAAAATTAGCTGGGTGGAGTGGCACATGCCTGTAGTCCCAGCTACTTGGGAGGCTAAGGTAAGAGGATTGCTTGAGCCTGGGAGTTCAAGACTGCAGTGAGCTATTACATGCCACTATACTCCAGAGCTTGGGCAAAGCAGCAAGACCCTGTCTCAAAACAAAAACAAAAAACCCAAATAAAAGAAAAGAAAAGTGCTTCTACTATCCAGTCTTAAAATATTTTCCTAATTTAAAAAAATTATTGTTTAAAGAATATAAATATTATCTGGCATTCAATACCCTAGTTTTCCTTTATCCTCCCAAGTTTAGCTTGATTCAACTTAAGCCCATTTCTTCTTGATGTCATTTGAACACTTGGTTTCTTCCATAATAAACTGTAACATATTTAACATACTGCTAAAAGTTACACCTCCATCTCCTTTGTCACTATAAATAGCAGATCTTTCCTGACACTTGACCACTAAATTCTTTTTGCTTGCTCTCTTCTGAAACTTACCAACTCTCCACACTTCCACTCTCCACCTTCTCAAAACATTAATAAGGAAAATATTAAATGTAAAAGCTATCTAATATATAGCTCATTTTAGTGCTCAATGTTACATCTTTATACAAAAGGTGCAACTCTCAGCTACTTACATGAAGAAGTGGGGTTTCAACTACTTCTCGCAATTTCTCAATCTGTTCCTTACAGCCACCAACATCACTGTATGTGACATCAGGTTTTTCCTCCACCTAAGAGAGGGATAGAAATATACAACATATAAACAGGTTTTTGAATATTAGTCCAAATTCAGAATAGACCCAAAACTGTTAAAAAAAAAAAAAATCAGACTTATAACAAGTGAGAATTTTAATAAAAGTGGAACACACTGCCAGTGTCCTAGAACTGCCTGCTATATTACTTGTTGTGATACTAATAGAGTGACAAACTAGTAAAATAAAGACTTCTCATCTGAAAAATTATTTTAAAAGTTTTAGCAACTCTTTGATACATAACCAGATATTAACAGCTTATTAGTTAAAGTTTCAAACTTTCTGAAATGGATACAATTGTACTAAAAAGTCATGCCATCCTCTTCCTTCCCATAGTTTCTTACCTGCATCATGGTAACTGTTGGGTCAATCTTAGGCGGCAGTGGAATGTGAATTTGATATTTATTTCTGTCCACACTAAGGAAGTAAAAAAGATTCTCATTAACGCATTCTTTAAGATTTCAAAGTGCTTTTATGTTTCGTGTTTTATTCTCAAAACCATACTTTAAACAAGCAAGAGAGACACAAAGGCCCTAAAGTTATACAGAGACACAAAGAGAACATTAAAACTTAGGATACTACAGCACCAGCCTGAAAAGGAAAACAACCTACACAACAGCAACTAAACTCAAGAAGGGGAGATTTTAAAAAGTTACTGCATGGATTATTATGTATTCCATAGACATTAGCTCACTTCGTCATCATGACTTTCCTAAAGCAATTACTTCCCCAACCTATACCATGTTACTTAAATGGACTGGTAAACTCAACTCCAAAATTCTGCACTTACTTTGATGATGACATTTGAAGCCAATCCTAAAAAGCAATAGTGCCAGTAGCAGGTGGGGGAGGCTGGTGGGAAGTTAGGAAGCAGATGCAGAAGAAAGGATTTTTCAACTGGAATACGTTACTAGATTATCCCTTGGTAATCCAAGGCACTCAGTTCACTCATTCACAACAAAGCCAAAAATAGGAATGTGCCATGGTATATTTAATGACAGAAAAGTATTTATTATAAATAGACATCTTACCCAACTCTCATCCCTTCTTCAATGTCAGTAGGTGCCACCTGATCACTGAGGTCCACCACAAACTTGGCAAACTGCTTCACGTTGATAATGTATTTTGGGTCCTCCGAATCAGCATTGATTATCTTTGTACACCTAACACAGCAAAAGGCTCGATTAGAGTAAGGAACCTAAACCACTAGTAATGAATTCAAGTAATTAGACTCTCTCCTGGGCATGCAATAATATATAGGTGGAAACTAGAACTGCAGAAACTGAGCCACTGTTAAAGATACTTTTCTATGTTCAACTCTAAGGGTCCACTCGACTGTAGCCAAGCCATAAAACTTTCAAAAGATACATTGCCCTGGAAAATTAAACCCAAATATTTCATCACTAAGAAGTTCTCTAAATGCTTGATTTCTTGTGGCTGGTGCAATCCCCTCTTTTTTTTTTCTTTTCTTAAGACAGAGTCTCACTCCATCACCCCAGCTAGAGTACAGTGGCATCATCATAGCTCACAGAAACCTCAAACTCCTGGGCTCAAGCAATTCTCCTGCCTTGGTCTCCCAAGTAGCTGGGACTACAGGCACATGCCATCACAGCCGGCTAATTTTTTATATTTTTAGTAAAGACAGGGTCTCTCTATGTTGCTCAGGCTGGTCTCAAATTCCTAGCCTCAAGCTATCCTCTTGCCTTGGCCTCCCAAAGTGTTGGGATTACAGGTGTGAGCTACCACATCCAGCCTGGGCTGGGCTTTTCTATGTAACATTAACACTCAAAAGGTATAGCGAAAATATTAATATATTTTACCCCCTAAAAATTTAAAATATTTGTACAACAAAATGTACCAGGAAGTTAAACATCAAGTGACAAACTAGGAAAAAATACTTGTAGCAAATTTAAGAAAAGATTAATGTGTACAATACATGAAATGCTTCTAAAAATTAACATGAAACAATCCAAGAACATGAGTAGTCAAAGAAATACAAATGTTTAATTAGTATAAGAAGTAGCTATCACACTAGTAATCAGCACAATGCAAATTAAAATGAAGTAATTTTCCCCCAAATGGCAAAAGTGTAAAAACTGATAATCACATATTACGATGATCAGACAAATGTACAAAAGCCATTTGGTAAGAGGATAAACTGGTCAAACCACTCATTTTCGCAAATTTTTTAAATTGTAAATGCCTTCAACCCCAGACTTCCACTTCTAGTAAGTTAGCCTGTAGAAATGTATGCACATACACAGAGAAATATTTAACATGAATGTTTGCTACGGCACTGTGTATAATAACAGAAATTGTAAGCAGCCTAATGTCTATGCATTATGTAATTTTGCACTATCCCTCTAAAAAGTACTTGAAAAAAAATAACTTTCCACAGAACACTGCGCATACCTTGCAACCTGTAAAGGCTGTTCACTCTGGAGTGTTTGCTTATCTGCAGCCAAATCCCAGAGTGCTGGTGGGGCCAGGCCTGTGTCAGACTCTTTAATACCTACACAGAGAAAGACGACAAAATTCACTAAAATGCAATGCACCACCCTAAAACATGCTTTCTCAACTTCAGCACCACTGACATTTTGGACTGAATAATTCTTTGTTGTAGGGACTGTCCTGTGCATTGTAGGCTGTTTAGGACTGCCTCCAGCAATTAGATGCCACTAGTACCACCCTCTCTCCTCATTAGAGTCAAAAATGTCTCCAGACATTGCCAAATGTCCCCGGGGTGGAGGAAAGGGACAGAAATCACCCCAGCTGAAAACCACTGCCATAAAGTAATTGTGAAGCCAAAAATGTAATGACATATTTGACATTTTTGTACAGGTCAGACACTGTCGGACTTCACCACTCAAGTTCCCAAGAAGAAGAGTTTCTAACTCCCAGGAAATAGCCCACTTACTGCAAGCAATACTACGTGAGATCATATTTTTTTAATTCAAAAAATTTTTTTGACTTCTTTATTGGAGTTTATTGAACTGGACTTTGACCAATAGAAATATTACTTGCTTAGAGGTAATGTTGTTTCTTAATTGCAAAAGCATTAAACATGGTTGTAAACAGTACTGAAAAGAGATTGTTTTTTTTTGTTGTTTTTTTTTTTTTTTT
>NW_012148841.1:4442410-4444443 GCF_000956105.1 Propithecus coquereli | reverse complement strand
AAAAAAAAAAGAGTGAAACTGGCCAGGTGCAGTGGTTCACACCTGTAATCCTAGTACTTTGGGAGGTCAGGGTGGGAGGGTCACATAAGGCCAGGAGTTCTCAAGACCAGCCTGAGCAACATAGTGAGACTCCGTCTCTACAATAAATAAAAAATTAGCTGTGTAAACATCTGTACCCCTATAATATGCTGAAATAAAAAAAATTAAAAAAACTAAAAATTAGCTGGGGCATCACCACACCTATAGTGCCAGCTACTCAGGAGGCTGAGACAGGAGGATTGCTTGAGCCCAGGCGTCTGGAACTGCAGTGAGCTATGATGCCACTGTACTCTAGCGTGGGCAAGAGTGAGACCTTGTCTCATTCATTCATCCATGCATACATACATTCATACATAGATACACAAATAGAGTGAGACTGAGAAGCTGATTTTATTAGGTCTGCCAAATTTAACCTGCCCTGCTTGCATTTGGTAACTTGCCTTTTGTTCTTGTTTTTCTCCCATGTACCTAAAAGCCATGACACTAAAAGCTATAATTTAACCTTCATTGGCTCCCTTATACATAATATTTCCGATGTATATGTCGCCATGGTAATGGTGGCTTAGACTGTTTTTCAGCAACTTGGGGGTAGCTCCTGTCCAGTTCAAACAGGTTGAAACCGCCGACCTTTCAACTAGATCTGTATAAATGACCGAGAGGTGGCCTTCTGATGTCAGAGGGCCGAAAACTCCTCCCTCAGATCCCACTAATAACACCATTTTCTGAACATGTGTCCTATAAAGAGCCATGAACCCCAACCACGCTTGCATAGATCACCCATTACTTCACTTTCCCCACTGCCAATCACTCTTCCCCATTCCTTAGACCACCACACTTCTCTAACCCATAAATATCCCTAAGCCTTTTCTTCAGGGAGGCAGATTTGAGAGCTGTTCTCCTGCCTCCTCACTGGGCTTCCCTGTGAGTAAATCTTTTCTCTTTTACAAAACTGGTCGTCACAGTGATTGGTTTACTACACGTGGGGAGAATGAACCTGGACAGTGTCAAGAGGAAATGGGAATTAAAAAATACATACCAGTGAGCTCATTAATTTTCTTGAGAAGTTGTTGAATGTCATCCTCGACCTGCTTGATCTGTCTAGAGTAAGTGCTCTGACCCTAGGTGATGAAGATCAGTTTAATTAGAACATCAAGATGCCAAAAACTTATAAAGCTAGATAAAAGTTTTTAAATTACAACTTCAATAGCTATTATTGCCCCAAAGCTTGTGAAATGAAAGTAGAGAGGGAGTATATCATTTTCAGAAGTATTACTGAACCAATAATTCCCCTTAAACAGACAACCCAACATCATGTAAGATAACAAGTAAAAATCATGCCTGAAATTATGCAGAACTATAGATCCATTTCTATGCATTACAACTTCCCATTTCAGACATAATACAGTTATACTTTTTAAAATAGTAAACAATTATATAAATTATTTCAAATACCTTTCAATATAGTACCACACTTTAATCACAAATAGTATAAAAATAACATATAAGCTTAGACATGCTAAACACTCTAATCTACTATAGACAGAAACTTTACGTAGGTAAGTTTTTTCAGTGAAGATTACTATGAACTGCTAGAAATTCTTTTCTAATTATTTTGGAAGGACAGTACCAAAACACCTTTTATTTAAACATAAAATATCTGCACTTTGTAAACAGTGAAAAGACTTACATAAGTTTTCAGCAAGGCGATATCCCCCTCATCCAGAGCTAAAAGAAGAGAGATAATACAAAGAGAGATGATACATGAGATTAAAAAAAAACTAGAGCTGACCAACTTTCCCTATTCATTTCAAACTGTTCTGAGTGCCAAAAATTGAGCAAAATTATGAAGATATAAATACAATCATCAAATAGTTCCTGGATTCAAGGAACTTTTACCTAATTGAGGGGAATGAGGATTTAAAAAGTACACAATGTACACAATTACATATTTTATATATTTTATATAGTATATATAAAAAACACATCCATTAAGG
>NW_012148841.1:4432897-4441523 GCF_000956105.1 Propithecus coquereli | reverse complement strand
TAAATAAATAAATAAAACATATGTACCATGAATAACAAGAGTCAACAGTAATATTTTAAGAAAAACATTTTTTTTCAATCTGAAAAGACAAGCTATTTTCACAGGGCAGAGCAAGCTTTGGTTTTGTTTTGTTTTTGTTTTTGCTAAGTATGAGTAGAGGTAGGAAAAAGCATGCTTGAGTAATAGCAGCTAGATTGGTTTACAGAAACGCAGTTTACATGTTAGGCAGTATAGGAAGTTAGGTAGACAGAAGTCTGGGGCCCTAGTGAGGTAGACCATGAATGCTAGAATTGGGTAATAAAGGCCACTGCAGCTTTTGACAATATTATAGGAACTGTGCTTCAGGAACAATTAGCTCATATGATATGAAGAACACATGAGAGTATGTGAAGCCAGTTAAAAGTCACAAGAACCTCACATAGGGTAGTGGCAATGAAAAGAGAAAGGAAGGGTTAGATAAAAAGTCCTCAGATGAAGAATCTACAGCACATGGCAAATAATTAAATGTAAGGAGCTGAGGGAGAAAAGAATCAAACATAATGCCCGGGCTTTGCACCTAGGTACCTCAGAGGAAAGTGGTACTTCTAAGCAGAAACAGAGAAGTCACAATAGAAATTGGTCAGCAAAGGGAAATACTAAGTTCAATTTTAATTTTCTTAAGTTTTTGGTGTGGCTACCTGTGCCGAAGAGTTAACATAGCAGGCATGACTGCTATCCTTTGAAAGGTCTGCTTACAAGGTTGAAGGTTGGCCCTTGGCTAGTGTCTAAAAGCAAAGATTTCAGAGGGTTCCCACCATTCCTAGAACTGGTAAAAGTGGTTCACTGTGCCTAAACCATTTGTACACGCTACATGATTTATGCTGAACACCTGCTTTTCTTCTGGGGGTCTGGAATTTCTGTATGTGTTAGGCAAAGGTGCCTATATGACCAGTCCCTAATAAAAAACCCTGGGCACTGAGGCTCTAACAAGCTACCCTGGTTAGCAACATTTTGGACATGTTGTCACAACTTGTTGCTGGGGGAATTAAGTGTATCCTGTGTGACTCTACCAGAAAAGGACCCCTGGAAGCCTGTGTCTGGTTTCCTCCAGACTTCGCCCCATGGGCCTTTTCTCTTTGCTGATTTTGCTTTACATCCTTTCACTATGATATATCACAGCCGTGAGTATGACTACATGCTAAGTCCTGTAAATGCTCTTATGAAGTACTAAACCTGAGTGTAATCCTGGGGACTTCCCAAAATACCAGCATATCCTGATGTAGCAACCTAGAAGACAGAGAGAAAACTGGCTCTAGAGTTCAAGTCCCAGCTTGAGGTTAAAAAGATTGATTAGGGAAGCATACAGAGAGAGGAGGCAGTTCAAGATGAGAAGAGATGAAATTAACAGAAAGAAAACCTCAGGGAAACCCTATGAGGACACAATGAAGGAAAAAGAAGAAGCAGTCGAAGGAGGAGGATTAACAGGACGGTTCAGTAAGAAAAACCAAGGAAGGCTCAGAGGCTCGAAAATGTCAAAAACACAAAGATTATGATTGACAGGCCAGCGCAGTGGCTCACGTCTGTAATCCTAGCACTCTGGGAGGCCGAGGCGGGCGGATTGTTTGAGCTCAGGAGTTCGAGACCAGCCTGAGCAAGAGCGAGACCCCGTCTCTACTAAAAATAGAAAGAAATTAATCAGACAACTAAAAATATATACAGAAAAAATTAGCCAGGCATGGTGGCGCATGCCTGTAGTCCCAGCTACTCGGGAGGCTGAGGCAGTAGGATCGCTTGAGCCCAGGAGTCTGAGGTTGCTGTGAGCTAGGCTAACGCCACGGCACTCACTCTAGCCAGGGCAACAGAGTGAGACTCTGTCTCAAAAAAAAAAAAAAAGATTGACAAAATACTAAAGATATGGGAATTCAGAAATCACTGACCAGTTTCAACAGATTTATAGGGGCAAAAAACAAATTGTAAGGGGCTTCAAAATAAGACAAGTAGTAAAGAAATGGGCACAGTGGGCAGAACAGTGACAACAGCTGCTATTTATTGAGATGGTCACTATATAGGAGACTGTGAATAGAGATACAGATAGATTATACTACTTAATCCCATAAAAGCCTGTAAAATGAATATAATTATTTTCACAGTAGAGATAGGAAAAACTGAGTTTCACAGAGCTTAAGTGACTTGTCTATTATCACACAGCCAGTAAGTAAGACACAAAGCCAAGATTCAAACATAAGTCTTTCTGACTTCCAAGCTTGTCTTCCGCCAGTTTTAGGCAGTAAAAGAAAGAAAAGAAAATGAGTTGTACCTTGAGAGGCCAGGAGAGCAGAAAGATTTTTCTCAACTCTATGTAAGATAAAATGAATATTAGCATATTTACAAAAACAAAAGAGAGAAATTCTACAGGAAAGCAAACAGGAGAGGTAGTGACTGATGAAACAAAGTCCCAGAGGCGGAAGGGATAAGGTCAGAAACACAGATGGGAAGGTTAGACTTGACAAAAATTGCTATCACTTCCTCTAAAGCAGTAGTTATTAAAAAACAGAAGATGATAGAGAAGCTAAAAGAAGTCTTGAGTGGATTCTCAATCTCCTCAGCAAAGAGGCAAAAAGTCATCAGCCAGCAAGAAAGGGACTGAACTGAGGACTTGAGAAATGTGTAAAAGGCTTAAAATAACCACTATGTCAAATAAGGTGGAGTCAATATGACATTCACAAAACATTAATTAGGAATGAGAACCTAGTTAAGATCCGAAAGCTTAAATTGGAAGTAGCTTAATCAGTAAGGTTTTATAATTTGTTTGAACAATGTTGACAGCCTATGAGCAGAAAAAGACAAGAAATAATGAAATTTCCAGAATTTAAGAGGGGAGAGCAAGCAAAAAGTGCAACAGGCAAAAATAGTAGGTTCTAAGTGCACTGTGGAAAGAGAAAACAGTCTGAGCAGGAAAGCTAGATATCAGATTGGAGGTGTTACTAATTAGACAGATCAAGAGAGAGGTCGGGTTAAGGTTCAGCGGTTATGTAGACTGAAGAGCAAAAAGTTGTGTTGGGAGGACACATGGAACGTTTCATATTTTAGAAGTGAAGCAGTTTTCTTTAACAATAAAGTCTAATAGTGATCACCTCCTTAGGCGGCTGAGGTGCAGTGATGATGGAAATCACCAGAATTGAGGTAATCAAAGATCATCAATATAACAGCTGAAGATGCTCAAAATGATATGACACAACAAAAACGAGCGAAAGAACAATGGGTTTGAAACTCAAATGACCTAAGGTGCTTGGCCTAAAAAGATCATGTATTTGCTAGGTAACCTTGGAAAAACCACGTAATCTCTTCACCCATCAGTTTCATCATCTGAAAAACAGAGATAATACTAGATTTACCTGCACAGTGTTTCTGTAAAGATCAAATAAGATATGGATGAAAAAAACACATAAAATTCTATATACATGTTAATTATAACTGTACCCAAGAAATAAACTTATTAATAGTTTTACAGAATGACAGTGAACCCAGAGACACACATAGATCACCGTGCACAGATCAACTGATAAATCTCCGTGACTAAGTTTTCCACTAAGTAGTAAGTACCTCTGATGTTTCAGTGTCCTAAAATACTTTCAAGCGAAATAGAGTGGGATGAAGGTAGAGAGCAAACACTCTTTGGAGGGAGGGTGTAAATGGAGAAGAAAGTGTGCTAGGAGAGACTGAAGTTAAGAAAAGGAAGAGTAAGAGGAGAGACATAAAAAAATACCATAAGAATATTTTAAAATGGCTTATAAGGAACAAAAAGAGAAGACAGAATACAAACAGGGCTACTAGGAAGAAATCATATCCTAAAATAATGTGCATACCTCATGCACTGTGAAAGTATCAACTGGTATAGTCTCCATGAAAAGCAATCTGGCACTGTCAAAATTACAACAGTACTTCTAGAATTTACCCTAAAAGTTGTACTTGTGCATATGGTAAAAGATATATGAACAAGGTTATTCATTGCTTTATAACGGCAACAGACTAGAAAAATCTAAATGTCCATCAATAATAATTAAATACATTATTGTACACCCATAAAGTGGGATGCTATGTAGATGCAGAGACAAACACTAATGACATGAAATTATCTAAGATATATTAAGATTGAAAAAAGATGTTGAAGTATGTACAGCATGCTACATTTATGCAAAAAAGGGAATACATAAAAAGATTTCTTGCATATGCATAGAAAAAAATGTCTAGAAAGATACACAAAATGGCAACATCAGTTGCTTCCGCAGAGAAGTTGGTAGCTGGGGCCAAGGAGAGAGATTTTTCAAATGTATCTTTTCTGCCTCTTGAGTTTTGAACGGTATGGATGTATTATTTAAATAAATTTTTTCTTTAAAAAAAAGAAAATTTTGTCTCAGGCTTCTGGCTGCACAGTGAGAGCACCAAGCTGTCACACTTGCAGGGGCTAGGTTGGGGTGGTGGTGGGGAGACGGGAAAGAGGATCAGGTGATCAAACTCGGCCAGGCAGGGAACTTTTCACGGCCCGTTAGGCCAAGCAGGGTGCGTGACTTCTTCAAGACCTGACAGCCGATAATGAATAAACATTTCGATCAGAAGGAGATGAATACAGAACTTGTAGTGGGTTGAGGGAGACTGAGAAGACAGGCAGGTTAACCCAGCTGGCGCCCGGACTGAATCACTAGGGGCACAAAAGGGCCTGAGCACAGAGCCGGGAAGAGAAATCCAGCCCCTCTCCACTACCAAGGCTGTCCCGCCCGGCTCCGAGCTCCCGCCCATGTCAACTGACCTCGGATGGGCTTGTCGTCCTTTTCATCCTCTTTGGTTTTCCGCTGATCGGCACCGAGGTAATCCGGCATTTTGGGAGATCCAAGTGCTTCAGCTCCTTAATGATTACACAGCACCTTCGTTGCTTCCGGTAATGCCTTCCCTTTCCCTTCCCCACCGGAAATAGAGACGGGCTCTGCGGGCCCCTTTGCACTGGCGGACGAGAGGCGGAACAGAGCCGTAGAGGAACTGCCCCCGTGCCCAGGTTGCAGTTGTAGGACCAATTGCCTGTGGGGAGGAAACGTCGGTGTACCCTGTCCCCTCACCATCTCTACTCCCCCAAGTTCCAAGACCAACCCTGGCTCAGTCGATGAGTTTAAATCCAGATTTAGTCATTCATTTACTGGCAGCCCTGGGTAACTTCTTCAATCTCTGAACTTTAATTTCCTCTTTACCTCAAAGGATTTTGGAAGCATTAAATAACAGTGTTTGCAAAATACCTGGCATATTAGACAAACAATAAGTAGTGTCTAGATCTACAAATATAGTGAAGATAATATCTTTCTGGTAAATTAATATCCAGAATATATAAAGAACTCCTACAACTCAACACAAGAGTATTCGATTTTTAAAATGGGCAAAGAACTTGAATAGACATTTCTCCAAAGAAGATACACACATGGCCAACAAACACATGAAAAGATGATCCAACATCACTTTTAGGTAAATGCAAATCAAAACCAGTTAGATGTCACCTCATACCCATTAGGATAGCTACTATTTAAAAAAAAAAACAAAACCCAGGAAATAAGTGTTGGAGAAGATACGGAGAAAATGTAATTCTTGTGTGCTGTTGATGGAAATGTAAAGTGGTGTGACTGCTGTGGAAAGCGGTGTGATGGTTCCTCAGAAAATTAAATTCCCATATGATCCAGCAGTTCCACTTCTGGGTACATACCCAAAAGAATTGAAATCCTGATCTCAAAGATATTTATACATCCATGTTCACAAGCAGCATGAGTCACGTTAGCCAAAAGGTAGAAACAACCTGAGTCCATCCACAGATGAATGGATAAACAAAATGTGGTATGTGTGTGTGTGAATGGAATATTATTCAGCCTTAAAAAGGAATGAAATTCTGATACATGCTACAAAACAGACGAACCCTGACTACATTATGCTAAGTGAATAAGCCAGTCACAAAATGACAAATACTATATGATTTCACTTATATGAGGTATGTAGAGAAGGCAAGTTCCTAGACAGAGAAAGTAGATGGATAGTTGCCTGTGGCTGGAAGAATGGGGAGCCGGGAGTTGATCAATGAATACAGAGTTTCAGTTTTGCAAGATAAAAAGAGTTCTGGAGATTGGTTGCACAACAATGTGACTATACTTCGCATCACTGACCTGTACACTTAAAAATGGTAAAGATGGTTAATTTCATGTTATATGTATTTTAGCACAATTTTAAAAAACCCCGTGACCTTAGAGGTGATGGTAAGAATGTATGGAAGGTGTAAGGAGGAAAAAATATTAAGAAAGTGGAATCAGTTTACTTTGCACCTTGGAGCCTGTTTTAACAGTGGCTGCATTAATAGAGAAAGGGGTCAGGAAGAGGTTTGGGGGAAGATGATTAATTTAGTTTTTGAAATGTCAAAAAAAAATTTTTTTTTGGACAGAGTCTCGCTCTGTTGCCCCGGCTAGAGTGCAGTGGTGTCATCATAGCTCACTGCAACCTCAAACTCCTGGGCTCAAGCTATCCTCTCTCTCAGCCTCCCGAGTAGCTGGGACTACAGGCATGCACCACCATGCCTGGCTAACTTTTTCTATTTTTGGTAGAGATGGGGATTCACTCTTGCTCAGGCTGATCTTGAACTTCTGAGCTCAAGCGATTCCCCCCTCAGCCTCCCAGAGTACTAGGATTACAGGCTTGAGCCACCACGCCTGCTTGAAATGTCAATTTTGAAGGGACAGTTTTGTCATGTAGCAGCTATATGGACCAATTCAATGTATTTAATGTGAAAATGTCATTCCTAGAGAATAATTTACTAATTTCTGGTGCTCCTTGCTAGAGAGTGGCACATCAGGTCTATTTTGCCCAATCTGTTCCAGATACTGCTTTTACAGGCAAGCCTTCATCCACTGGTTTCCTTCCACTAGTTTTTGCTTTTGACCACAGCCCTAGAAGGAAGCATGGAGAGGAATACAATTGATTTTGCTACACATTAAACGATTAAGTCCCAAATTGCTATAATTGGGGATATCTTGAAAGAAAACTTCATTCCACTAAAGCAGGGTAAAAAATTGCTGGCCTTAGAATAGACCCTAATACTAGAGAGAGGTTTCTTCTCCAAACGAGTATTGCAAAGGGATAATGCAAGTATATTAGTAATAGCACAACGAATGTTAGCTGCTATTATTATTATGGTAAACACAAATGCATAACGGGTTTACATACATAATTCCCTATGGATGTATATATTATACTGTCAATACCAGTTCATACATGTATTTTCATTTCTTTTTTTTACAGACAAGTAGAGCTACGGAAAAATCACTGGTCAGGTTCAAACTAATATATAAAGTAGTAGGAACTTAAAAATAAAAAGAATATAACAGGATCTTCTTTTAAAACTTCTGTTGTATGTATTGCACCAGGACGAGGAAAACATTAATAATTCTTTTACAGGAAAACTGAACAGTCTAGGAACCGTTCTTTCGTGCGCCTTGGTGTCCAGCCGGATCTGAGTCAGTGGAGGAACCAAGCTGCCGCACACGTTGGCGGGGGAGGCTGGGGGTGGAATTGGCGACCGCACCACGAAAGATCCATCCCGGAAGTGATTATTGATCGTCTCCATGCGCCGGTTCCTGGGCGTCGTAGAACCAAGGCGCGAGGCTCGGACTGAGAGGTAGAGCTGGAGGGGACGCCAAGCGCCCTCCGCCTGGAACTGGAACCGCTGGACTCGCAGGGCTAGACCCGGCGCCATCATGCTGCTCCTGCCAAGCGCCGCAGACGGTCAAGGCACAGCCGTCACCCACTCACTGATCTCCGGTAAGTGCCCACCCAACCCTGGCTCCGTCCCGCCTCTGCCTCAGCCCTTTGGCTCTGCAGCCCTGGGATCTGTCTACCCTTGACGCTGGCAACTAGCTCCGGGACATGTGGGGGCCATGATAACCGCCCTTTTGCTCCGTGCTTTAAAGTAATCCTACCCTAGATTGGAAGGAAGGAGGGTGAGGGGCGTCTTCCTTTTGCCTCCACGGTTGCTTGCTCCTCTCGCGGCTGCTGACTCATGGATTGAGCTGAGCAGTTTGGGACTGAATCCCCCCAGTAACCCAGAAAGGTGCCCAACAAGCATCTCCTTGCCTACAGCGAAGAGACTACCCGTACTGAGCACCGCACGTGCCTGGGGTCGTACAAAGCTTTGCTGCTAACGCTCTGTTTAACACCTTTCTCCTACTCTACGTTTGCTCCTGCTTCGTTTTCCAATGTCAAAACTCAGACAGTGCATGTCATACTAAGTTTTAAAAGACCTTTGCCTATGCAACTAGAAAGATCTGCATATATAGACTGAAAGGCAGTCATTACAGGTAAAACTTGTCCTACGTAGGTTCTTAGATTTATAGCCCAGGACAGTTGTGGGTATTATAAACTTAGAGTCTCCAGTTTCATTGATCTACATTAATTCCCACAGGCGCTTGTTGAATGTGATTTTGAACGTATCCTATGGCATGTGTTGCGTTTGTTTGTCGCTTTGTATCTTACAACTAGAGGGAAAGGCTTGAAAGGCAATGTTCTTAAAAGCCACACCCACACTACACAGGTAGTTCTTCTTGGACATAGTAGTGTTTAAAGCCTTTCC
>NW_012148841.1:4388854-4432537 GCF_000956105.1 Propithecus coquereli | reverse complement strand
GGGGTCTCGCTCTTGCTCAGGCTGGTTTCAAACTCCTGAGCTCAAACAATCCGCCCCCCTCGGCCTCCCAGAGTGCTAGGATTACAGGCGTGAACGACTACGCCCAACCCAAATTACTTTTTTTGAAGTGCTAGTATCAGATGTACAGTGATTTACCCCCACTTCTCAGAAATAGATAATGACTTTTCTACAAGTTTGTGATTTTTCAGAGTGCTTTTATGATTTTACATTCAGTCTTCCTAGGAACTTAATGAGATAGGTATTGTTCCCATTTTGCAGGTTAAGACATCCCAGAATCATTTCAGGTCACATAGCAACTAGTTGCCAGGCCTAGACTAAAACCCAGAGCTTGTGGTTTCAGATCAAGAGCTTGTTCCAGAACAGCACAGCTATAAATTCCCATTATCTGCTTGGCAAATTGTCTTTCAGAACAAATCCTTGCTAGTGAATCCTTAAAATTTTTAAGAGTTATCTCAATTCAAGATTTTAATAAATAAGATAGTTTAAACTTTTTAGATTTTTTGTTTTTGATCAGGCTAGCTCTTGGTAACAACTTATCACTATTGCTTTATTACAATTATTGGTTTAAATGTAAAGCAGTTTGCAACATCTCTTCATGTTCCTCACCTTCCTCATATCTTCAGAAAAGTTTTGATTTATTGTTGACATTGCTGAGTGTTTTGTCAGATAACTGGAAGAGGTTGATTGAATATTAGAAAATGATAATTTCTTGCTAACCCGCATGTAAACTGAATAGATGACTGCAATTATTTTCTTAGTTGATGGTTTTAAAATTGTATTCTGATAGTATCACTGTTTGGATCTTACTTCCTAAAAAAATTTATTGCCTTGAAACAGATTTATTCTATGCAATACATTGAAGCCTCTCTTAACACTTTCAATCACAGCTTCTACACTCTGTCAAGTTGAACCTGTGGGAAGATGGTTTGAAGCTTTTGTTAAGAGGAGAAACAGAAATGCTTCTGCCTCTTTTCAGGAACTGGAGGATAAGAAAGAGTTATCAGAGGAATCGGAAGATGAAGAATTGCAGTTAGAAGAGTTTCCCATGCTGAAAACACTTGATCCCAAAGACTGGAAGGTATTTAATATCTTAATCTTTTGTTCATTCAGATACTTTGTTAGACAAAGGCAATCTTCCCATGAGATTTCTGTTAATAAACCATGTCTTAAGATGGTTCAGCAAGAGAACCATAACTGAGCACCTCTTTCTTGCTAAGCCCTGAATGGGACAACACTAGCTATAGAATTCTGTCTCTGCTGGCAAAACTCGTGAAGGTTTCACAGAAAAGATAATATTTGAGCTGGTCTTAAAAAGATGAACAACAGTGAAGTAGAGAAGGTAGAAAAGGCATTCTGGGCAGAAGGTATAGATATGCAAAGGGACAAAGGAGTAAAAGAATATGTCGGTGTCCTCTTCAGGGATTAGAGGGTAAAGTAGGGTGATGAGGGATGGTGGTGAGAAATTAGGCCTGCGAAGGGCTCTACACAAATGCTATTGTGTCCTTTTTATGCCATGCTAAGGAAGGAGTTAAAATTTTATTTTAGGGGTGGTAGGAGGTCATCAAAGTTTCTGAGACAATTTTTAGAAAAGTAGTTCTCGTGGCAGTACAGAAAATTGCTTGGAAAAGGGGGAGGCACTGGAAGGAAGTGAATAGTTCACCGTTAACAAGGCTAGTGCTCTAATCCAAGCCTGTGAATGAAGATTTGAACTAAACCTGTGGCCGCATTTTGAAGAAAAGGGGGCAGATTTGTGTTTTTGGAGGTTGAATTGACAGGCTTTGGTAACTTTGGCCGTGTGGCACAAGAAAGAGAGAGGTATTCAGAAGGACTCCCAGCATTCTGGCTTGAGTGACCTGCTGTAGTGTGATGTCAGTCACCAACAACTGGGATCCAGGGTGAGGAGGTTTGTGGGGAGTGTTGTTTGTGTCTACAAGTTTGGCTGTGTTAAGAGTGACGTTTTAGTACTGTACTCATAAAGTTGTCAAGTACATGGTTAGAAATTGGCCTGTGACTCTGAAAAGAGGTTAGAACTGAAGACATTTTGAAGTCACTGGTACATAGTGCTAGTTGAGGCTATGAGGAATTGAATGACATCAGCCAGGGAAAAGAATATGGACAAATAGGCACTTAAGTAGACACTAGTGTAATACTTAATATGTGTATGCTGTGGAGTTAGAATGCCTGAATTCAAATCTGGTTCTGCCATTTAGTGCACTGGGACCTTTGGAAAGTTACTGGACGTATCTGTACCTAATTTCCCTTGTTGGTACAGTGATTGTATTAACAGCTCAAAGGATTATAGTGAGGATTAGTGAAGTGATGCATGTAAAGCACTTAACTTAGTACTTGGTGCATGATAAATGCTAAAATAAATAGTGGATAATAAGAATTCCTGTCTCATAGGTTATTTGGAGTACTAAATGATATAAGGCATATATATAAAGCACTTAGAAAAGTAGGTCTGGTGCAGTGGCTCACACCTATAATCCCAGCACTTTGGGAGGCTGAGGCAGGAGAGTCACTGGAGGCCAGAAGTTCAAGACCAGCCTTGTCAACATAGCAAGACCCCTCTGCAAAAAATAAAGAATTAGCCAGGTGCTAATGCCCGTAGTCTCTGACTATGGCACATGCCTATAGTCAGAGGCCACTCAGAAGACTGAAGCAGGAGGGTCACTTGAGCCTAGTGATCCCAGGAGTTTGAGGCTTTGGTGAGCTATGATCACACCACTGCACTCCAGTCTGGAGGACAGAGCAAGATCCTGTCTCCAGAAAGAGAGAGAGAGAGAGAGAAGAAAGAGGGAAAGGGAAAGGGGAAAAAGGGGCATTCAGAAAGTGTTAGCTGATTGCCCTACCATCATCATTATCAATTTCAAAAGAAAAAGACTTAACATTGAAGAGCATGGGTATTTAATGAGTAGGCAGGGGAGGAGAAGCAGCAAAGGATACTAAGAAGGGTAAAAGAAGTAGAAAGAAAGAAAGACATTTGTTCACAAAGGTTAATTGAACATCAGGCACCATATTCTTCTAGAATCATAGGGAGGAGGAAGTCTCAAGAAGGAAAAAAGAGTCACCAGCGTCACTGCTTTAGAGGTCAGTCACATAACATGAGAAATTATAAAAAGCCACTGCATTTGGCAAACTAGAAGTTCAGGTGTCCTCACGAAAGACAGTTCTGGTAAAATGATTGGGAAGGCAAGAGATTGTAGCGGGTTGAGGAGTGATTAGGAGGTGATTAAGTAGAGACCTAAGTGTAAAATACTCTTTCAAAGAGTATTTTGTAAAGAAAATGAGAAAAGATAGTAACTTGAGAAGGCAGCGTCAGGAGAAGACAGAATTGGGGAATGCTGAGATCTGTGAGAGAGAGAGAAGGAAGGATATAGAAGGTCTTTGGTACAGAAAGTAGGAGATGACATCAGAGCAAGGTAGCAGGATTCATTTGTTCATTCACTTAATTGTTTCATTCATCAAATACAGATCAAGCACCTGCTACATGTCAGACCCTGTTCCAGGTGCTGAGGATACTGTGCTGAACATGACAATATCACTGTTCCTGCATAGCTTATATTCCAGTGAGCAGGCAAAGAATAAGTAAACAATCAAGAACATGTGACCAGCAAGTGCTGGGCAAAAAATTAGAATAGGGTAATGTGATAGAATGTCCAGGTGACTACTTTAGATTAAGTAGTTGGGAAAGTCTTGTGCAGTTGACATTTAAGGTAAAACCTGCATGATATGCAAAGATCAGGGAGAACAGCATTCTAGGCAGAGAGCTTGTACAGAGGCCAAAAGAAGTTTGGAATGTGCCAGAAACTGAAAAAAGGCAAGTGGCTGGAACAGAGTGAATGAAAGAGGGGTGGCAAGGAGTAGTTAGTGGAAAGCCATTGGAGAGTTTTAAGCACTCCCCAATTTTAAGTACTTTGGAGGAAACAACAACGAAACAAATGCAGATGGAGGAAAAGGTTCTTTATTTTAAATAAGGTGATGACATTCAGCTGAGACTTGAAGGATAAGAAGATGGCAGCCACATGAAGAGTGGGGAAAGAATTTCCTCTGTGGGGAGAACAGCAGATGAGGCCCTGAGGTGAAAAAGAGCCCAGATCTTCAAGGAACCAAAACACTAGTCAGTCTTATATTTAGACATGGGTGACTAAGGCAGGAGGCTAGAGAGATGGAGGCGCTATGTGCATCTGCAGCTCAGAGCAGAAGTCTGCACTACTTGGTGGGGGGGAGGGTGTCATCATCGTGTACAGAATACTGTATTACAGCCTGGGATTGGATGCGCTTACTTAGGACCACAAAGTATAAAGCGAGAGAAAAAGAAACCCCAGGACTGAGCTTTGAGGGTCATCAAGTAGCCAGTAAAGGTGGCTGAAAAAAGCTACTGGAAAGTGGGAGGAAAACAAGGAGCAGTGGATTCACAGAAACTCTGAAGGAAGATAGCGTTTCAAGGAAGGAGTCAGCTGTGTTGCCATTGGAAGTTGACATCAAGTGAGGATGGAAACTGATACTGAAGAAAACAGTTTCATAGCACCTCGGGTGAGAGTGGATAGAGCGGAACCAGATTGGAGTGGGTTGAAAAATGAATGTGAGGGGAGTAAGAATGTTGAGTGGACAGCTGTTTCAGAAAGTTTAACTCTGAAGGGCAGAGGTGTGGGGCAGTAACCGGAAGGGTTTTCAAAGATGAGAGAGAACAGCAACTTTTTACACTGATGAAAATAATCAGTGTAAAAAGTTAGGAGATAGCTGAAAGATGCTAATCTTTGAGAAGACTTAGAATGGGGTTCAGAACCAAGAAGAAGGATGGAGTAATTTATCTTAACAGGAGAGGCTTTCTCAATTGTGAATGGAGGGAAGAGGAAAAGATGTACAGAGGCAGGTAGAGTGGTAGAAAGATGCTGGAATTTCAGTAGGATAATTTTAATTTTTTTTTTTTTTTTTTTTTTTTTTTTTTGAGACAGAGTCTCACTCTTTTGCCCGGGCTAGAGTGAGTGCCATGGCATCAGCCTAGCTCACAGCAACCTCACACTCCTGGGCTGAAGCGATCCTACTGCCTCAGCCTCCCGAGTAGCTGGGACTACAGGCATGCGCCACCATGCCCGGCTAATTTTTTCTACATATTTTTAGTCGTCCGATTAATTTCTTTCTATTTTTAGTAGAGATGAGGTCTCGCTCTTGCTCAGGCTGGTTTCGAACTCCTGAGCTCAAACGATCCGCCCTCCTCGGCCTCCCAGAGTGCTAGGATTACAGGCGTGAGCCACCGCGCCCGGCCTAATTTTAATATTTGTAAGTGTTATTGAGGTATCATCTGTATACAAGAAAAACCCTCTATACATGTTTAATGTGTACAGTTTGATGAGTTTGGGATAGGTTTAATTTTTTATTTAAGCAGGAGGCAAGACTATCAGCCAGAAAGTGGAGAACGGTTTGTGCAGGTTGAGATGAGACTGGAAGACAGAAGGTATGAAATTGCCATCGTAGGGAGTGGAACAGTGAGCGGACTGGGACAAAGTATGATTGCATGGCATAATAAGGACCCCCTCTGTGTGAAGTTTGTAATCCTCAGTTTAAAGGAAAACCACTCAGCCTTATTTAACTTTTTTTCTCCCACATTTTATGCCTTCAACTCCCTTCCTCTTCACTTAATAGCTAACCTTACTCTCCATGACAAAATACACCATTTGAATTCTTTAGGGAGCCCTCCAGTTACTGCCTCAGCTTCTAAATTTGCTAGCATGTTAACCAAAGCAGAAATGAAAACAGTGCTTCCTATCCAGAAAATCCTCATCCTTCGGTTTCTCAAAATTTCCACCCAACCTACCTTCTTTACTCCTCATGACTCCTAGTTCTATACTATTACTGTACACTGGCACAATCTACTGGAGCTACTGTAATGCGCCCTTTGGTTCTGAAATGTGCCTAGATTATTCCTTAAGAATGGCTAAAGGATATCAATAGGTGTTAAGAGAAGAAAAAAAGCATTCTTCAGTTAAGTTAGTTTAGAAAATGCTGGGTTTTATAGGTTTCTGTTTGCTTATTTGGTTTTTCTTTTTAGTTGTAGGACTTCTCTGTGCCTTTCTTTATTAACCTTATGTGCATACAAATCATCAAGAAGTTTATACATTAGTCTGTATTTCCCAAACTTACATGACCACAGAATCCGTTTTATACAGAACTTCTCACTGGTTTCCTGATATGGAAGCATCACTTTGGAAAATGATGTATTGCTCCATTTCAAACTTAACTCCCTTTTATGTGTTTATCAGAACCAAGATCATTATGCAGTTCTTGGACTTGGCCATGTAAGATACAAAGCTACACAGAGACAGATCAAAGCAGCTCGTAAGTACTTAGTTATTCTGAAATAATCAAATATCTGATATAGGAAATGTTATCCTTTTGAAAAACACATGGTATCATAGTCTATAGCCATAACTTTACATTTAACAGCGTGTGTTAAATTGTCATAACAATGTAAAACCACGATCTCCTTTACCTTCAGAACCAGAAAAAAGCAATCAGTTTCATGTATGGACATTCCCATTGGGCATAATCAGGGTGTGTGTGTGTGTGTGTGTGTCAGGTTAAAGAACAGTCTCCCAATTGCAAGCTTTTAAAAAATAGTATTTCACCTCTCTTTGGAAGTATGGGTGGCTGTACTTAGTGGAAGTTGCCTTGTTACTTAGATTTTTCGATGTTACCTTGTAGTCTTAGGTCACACCTTTGTTGATATCACCCTATCTCTATCTGAGAAAGAGTTATCTGGTGCTTCATTGTTATTTTTGTCGACAAGGTTAAGATTTTGAGGAGCAGCGAGGGGAGCAGGGGAGATGTTGGTAACCTAGTCTTCATATGCCTTATAAAATAACATCCCTTAATGCTCCTAAATGTCCTATCCTTTGCATTGCTGTGGACATAATTTCTTACACACACATTCCGTTCACCTGATTAGTAAAATTTAGTGGAAGAGGTGAAGGTGGTTATTTTTCTGTGTTTTATCTTAGGACAATGTTCTGCCCTCCACTCTAGAGAATGGATATTGAGGTCACAGGAGGTAAGATTATGGCCATATGAGAAAGAAGTAGGGGGTCAAGGCCAGTTGAGAAAAGTATTGTACCTGGAGGAAGATAACTGGACAAGAACTCTTGTGTTGAAAAGTACTAGTCAAGACTTAGGATAGTAGATAAACTCAGAATTTTCCTCATTAATGCTTACATTTAGGAAAATCACAGGAAATACTTTTTTAACAAAGTGAAGGAATTTGTCAGATCCTTTTAGTCCCATTACTAGATTTCTTAAAAGGCTGGCATGATTTTAGACAAAGCATATATTAATGCATGTGAATAGATATTCCAATATGCATAAATGCCAGAAAAGTCCACTTGCAATATAAAAGTGTTTGCAAAGTTTTACTATATGAAAGAATAGCATGCAAATACCAAATATGTCTTGATATATATAAATTTGTGAAAGAATTAGAAGTGCTTTAGAACTAACAAAATAGTTGGTGTTTTAAGATGAAGGAATTCTGTTTCTTTCATTGAAGATTAAAAATATACAATAAATTGTAAAAGAAACATCCATTTGCTTCTATTAAGTCTACTCTTTTTATTGGCATAATAGAATGAATTTTTGAATATGTATTCTGTAGCCAGAAGTTTTGCAACACCAGTGCAGAGATTGTTTACAGTAAGGGAAGTTATAATTTACTCAATGCCACCCTTGTTAAATATTCTGTCAGTATTTATTCAGAAGGAAACTGTCATTCTCTTCCCTCTGTCACTATAAAACAGTTGCTACTTACTGCTTTCTGAAAGAGTAGTCCAAAAATTTAAATGCAAAGTTTGTGTTTGCAAATCTACAATTAGCACAAACTAATCTAAAAAATGTAAGTCTGATATAGCATTTTAGGTCTTTTGAGTTCTTGCATCTTATTACAAACAAAAAAAGAGCTTTATATTTGTTTAATGTAGTTTGAATGACTATAATGAAAATTAGGAAGTTAATTAAGGGTAAATAAAGTAAGTGTTCGTTTTTTCCTTTTCTGCATTATCTGAAAAGAATAAATTACTAGAAAAATTGATTGATGGGTAGAAGAAAGTACTTCAGTACTAAAAGTGACATTTAAATTATTTATGTAATTTTGTTCTTAAAGTAAAAGTTGTCACACTGGCAAATGATGCATATAGGTTTGATATTCTTTGCATGAAAATAGTCTTTGGTAATTTGAATTTTCTAGATTTGATAATTTTAGCTTAAAATATTTGTTATATTTGAAATTGAAAACTTTTATATCAAGCTTTTTAAAAATTAAAAATCATATTTAGAGACTTTTTATAACAATAGCAATATGAATATACAATAAGAGCTCCTTTGCTTATGTACCCTCAAAGCACCTAAGAAACTGTCTTTCATGGGGGTGGTAGAATCTGAAATTGCAATAAACTTACAACAGCTGTTCCCAAATTACCTTTGTTTCCTTTCAAACTGACAATGTTCTTTGGCTCCCTTTACCTTATTTTTCAAAATTGGATAACATCTTGTGTCCTTCCCTTCCTCTCCCCACCACCCAGGGACAGAGAGCATGGGATAGTTAGCACCCTCTAATATACAGGGGTGATCAAAGATGATTAGGCAGAAAAATCAATATAGAAAAAAAAGTGCGGCATTAGGAGACTATCTAACAAAAAATTGAGACATCCACCCCTAAGACTTATCCATAAGGTCAGAAAAAACGTTAAATATCTATTACATGTTGTCAGTGAGATATGAAGACACTGCATTAAAGGATGGGGTAGACATTGCAGAAAGAGAATAGGGAAAAATAAGTAGAGATTACTGTAAGGGTGATGATGCCAGTGCATGGGGGTTTTGAGAAAAAAAATTTCTCCAGACAGATTAGGGTAGAAAGAAGATGTTTATTTACTTTTCCCTGGGGAAAGGTGAAAAGGACCAGCACGGAAGTGGAACGAGGAAGAATGGGCTAGCCCCCAAAACCAGCTATCTATCGAAAACCAGCTGTCTATCGGAGATTTTTAAGTGGGGGGGCGGGGGTTGTAAAAATGACAGGGTATAGTCAAGAAACTGCTGCATCTGCTCCTTTATTTCTTCTTGGCAACAGTAGATAACAAAAACTGCAAGGATGTCAAAGTCCAAGAGTTGGTTTCCTGCCCTTCCTCGGAGAAGGGATTATCACAGGAGATGTGACTCTGTCCTCGAAATATGGTTGAGGCTGTAGCTCGTTCTTCTGCTGTTTACTCAGGATCTCTGTAAAAGTAGATTCTCAAAAAAGCAATTTTGAAAGAGAGATTTACATCTCTTTTTCCTTCATTCAGCTCTTTCCAGAAGTTGTGCAAAACAGAACTGCAGAGTGCCTGTTAGAAAACTCATAGGATTGATCTTTAACCATTACTGGGGAAATGGTGGGATTAGGTATTTTCCTGTTATTTTTGCAAGGCCACCCCTTTCAGTTACCTGGAAACTAAAAACATGAGAGCAGAATTTAAAATAACCAAGGTGGATGTACAATTAGAAAGCAGTAAAGCAGAGGATAACCCTGAGGAATGTTCCCAAGATTCAGAGGGAAAGAATAAAGAGGTGCTAGATTTCCCTAAAGAAGAAATCAGAATAAATGTAACAGAAATGATAATTTCAAATAAAGAAGAAAACTTCCCGGATTTTTAAATAAGATGTCTTGAGATTTAGAGTGCTTGTGTAGGCATGTGATTTAGGTTTCACTAATCAGCACACAATTGCAATTCAAAGGAGAACATCGTGAGTTAGGCCATGCTGCACAAAATCCATTTTGCCACAAGAGTGGAAGAGCACTGCAAAGAGAAATTTAAAGGCTTCACTGGTTGTCCTGGCAGTGGTCATAGCTTGCGCTCTGTTACCTGCAGTGTAAGTTACCGTGATTGTGCCCAACAGTGGCAGGGTCACCATGCTTCCAAACTACCCAGTATGATTTGACTTTTGAGCCTTCAAGCCTGATGGTTTGGTTCTCACGGAGACTCTTTGAGCTACCCAATAATCTTCAATAAATTCCTTTTCTGTTTGAACCAACTAGAATGCAAAAATACCTCTTATCTGTTGTTAGCGGAGAAACTGATACACTTAACTAGAAGAAAAACCTTGGACCTCAAAAAAGCAAAAATATATTTGTCAATGTTTCTGAACCCTTGTGATGTATATATGTAGAAATAACTAAGCTTAATATTCCCATTAAAAGATTTCTAGAGGCCGGGCGCAGTGGCTCACGCCTGTAATCCTAGCACTCTGGGAGGCCGAGGCGGGCGGATTGTTTGAGCTCAGGAGTTCGAAACCAGCCTGAGCAAGAGCGAGACCCCGTCTCTACTAAAAATAGAAAGAAATTAATCGGACAACTAAAAATATATAGAAAAAACTAGCCAGGCATGGTGGCGCATGCCTGTAGTCCCAGCTACTCGGGAGGCTGAGGCAGGAGGATCGCTTGAGCCCAGGAGTTTGAGGTTGTTGTGAGCTAGGATGACGCCACGGCACTCTAGCCCAGGCAACACAGTGAGACTCTGTCTCAAAAGAAAAAAAAAAAAATATTTCTACAAAAATGTTTATTGCAGCCTTATTCAGACTATCCAGAAACTGGAAAACATCTAAACTGGGTGTTCAGAAACTGGAAAACACCCAAACCCTGTTAAACAATAGGAATATGGATAAGCAAACTGCTGTATTTTGGTACAATGGAATACTACTCAGCAATTTTAAAGAAGGACAAATTGCCGATACACACAAGAATGTGGATGAATCTCAAAATGTGATGTTGAACAAAAGAAGCCAGACACAAAGATGTACTGTAGGTTTCATCTGCTTCAAGTTTAAGAACATGCAAAAATAATCTGTGGTGACAGGAATCAGAACTCAGTTGCATCATTTGATAGGGGAGGGGAGTCCATTGGAGAAGGATACAAGGGAACTAACTCTATGGGTGATAGAAATGGCCTGTGTATTCTTCTGGTGGTGTTTACATGGGTGTATACAACTATCAAAACTCATTGAACTGAATACTTAAAGACTGAGCATTTTATGTAAATTTTATCTCAATTGAATACAATAGATACATTAAACCAAAAAAAGAAAGAAAGAAACCCAGTCACTTGGGAAATTGAACATACTCTTGGGCCTAGGCAGAAATAAAAATTATATTAATAGACATAGACTTTCTTTTTCCAAAAGTAAGATCATTGCCTATCAAAACTTAAGGGATGGCAAGTAGAGTTGTACTATAAGTAAATTTATTACCTTAACCTATTTTTTATAAAGAGGGAAGAAATAAAATAAACATTCAATTCAGAGGTTTAAAAGAATAGCACTAAGAAAGATGGAGGAAGAAAATATTATAGAAGAGATAATATCCCAAAATAGGTTTTATAAGAAGAAGAAACAAATGCATGTTTAGGGTCCCTAATTCAAAAATCCAAAGTCTAAAATGCCCCACACTGAAATGTCCGGAGTACTGATGTGATGCTCAAAGGAAATGCTCACTGGAGCATTTCAGATTTCAGATTTTTGGATTTGGCTACTCACTCGGTAAGTATAATGCAAATATTCCAAAATCCAAAAACAATCCGAAATTCAAAACACTTCTGGTCCCAAGCATTTTGGATAAGGGATACTCACCCTGTAGTGAAATACACAAAGAAAAGATGAAAACAATTGCAGTAAATATTTTAAATTGAGACCACTATTATATGCAATGAATTTGAAAATTTTAATAAAATTGACCTTTTAAATTGAGGCTATGAGCCTGAAATACTATAGAACAAACCCACATAAAATTTACTGTGATAAAGGAGGCATTACAAATCAGTGGAGAAGGAAGGATTATTAGATGGAATCCAATTTAGGAAATAATATAGCTAATATAGCTTAGATAAGATATGATTAATGTAGCTAATATATTTATAGCTTAGATAAGATGTGATTTCCTAAGTAGATAGTGAAAGTACATAGAATATAATTTAACACCCATTCCTTTTTGATAAAAACTTTGAGAAGAATGTAGTTAAGTCCCTACTTTGATAAGTGTTTCAGGCTCACAGCCAGCAAACTTTTAACTGTGTGTCATTAATGCTGTTACCGTTAAAATCCAGGGGGGAACTACTGTGCTGATTATTTTTCATGTGATTTTGGGAGTTTGGGTCAATGAATTAAGTTATTAAATAAGGGATAACTATTGGAAAGAAGGAAAGAAATATATTATTTGTAGATAACATAGGATCTACCTAGAAAACCAAAAGAGAGTTAAGTGTCTAGATGCAAGGAAAATATGCAAAAATTATTAGTTTTTGGAAATTACCATCAAATATATTAGAAACCTATAGGCAGTTTAAAGATAATCCCAGGGCAAGAATAAGTAACCAAAACAACCTCTCATAAAAATTGACTGTGACAAAGGAGACATCACAAATCAGTGGAGAGAGGAAAGATTATTAGATGATATTAGATAGGATTTTGAAAACTGACAAGTTTAGATACTTCCTAGCCTGTATTAAAATTAAAATTCCAAGAAAATTTAAAAGATTTTTAAAATTTTCAATCTAACCATAGAAAATATTAGTGAAACTAGAAGTAGTATAAGTACTGGAAGAAATTACAAAGGACATGATCAGTAAATGTATGTAAAAATGACTGAATTTTTCCTAAAACATAAGTGTAAGCAAACAGTTGGGGAAAAAACACTAGCAATAAACAGATGTGAGGGAATTAGGAGAGGCAGCATACAAACACAGGCTGAAGAGTCAGACTGCCTGGAGCGGAGCCCGGTTTGGCTAGAACTTTGAGCAGGTTGCAATGGTCTTGGTTACTTAACCTCAATATGCCTCATTTTCCTCATCTGTAAAATGGAGCAAATAACATAATGTAGTACTTTCCTCATAGGGTTATTGAAAAGATTAACTTGTAAATACACCCGGCACATTAAATGCTCAATACATGGTAACAGCTAGCCAGTATTTATTGAAAGTAATTCACACAAACTAAGGAAGAAAACTAAGACAACCCCTCCTTCCAGTTAAAGGATGAAAAATAGAAAAAAGAAATTGTTGAGCACCAGTGATAATCACAAATTGTAAATAATTAGACCTAGTGCTAGCGGGGCTGTGGTGAAAAGGAAGGATGTTCACATGGGAGTATGAGGTAGTATAACGTCTGGAAAGCAGCTTGTTCCTGCGTTTCCATTCACTAATTTCGCTTCTGTGAATATATCCTAAGTAGAAGGAATCCTAAATATGGAAAAATAGTTGTATTTAAAATTATTTAAATTGGCATTATCTACAGTAGTGAAAAATTGGAAGTGATTCAGATATCCAACAGTAGAGAAATACTTAAATTATGATAAATCTACTTGAAATACTGTAGCAATCATTTAAAAGGAAATTTTGAAGAGCTTGCAAAAAACCTGAAAAACGAAAAAGCTGAAACATTAAGTTGAAAAAAAACTATAAGTATGTATATATGATATGATTACACATAAATTTTTTAAAGTATATGCTTAAGGGGAAAAAAACAGTCTTTGGAAATACAACCAAAATGTTAATAGTCATCGTCTTTGGATGCTGCTACTTTGGCTAATTCTTAAAATAATTCTTTCACTTTCTCTATAATTTCCACGTTTAATAAGTATACATTTTACTGTGGGAGAAAAGATTCTGAAATTAGCATTATAATCTTAGAAATGGTCTATATTTAGCTCATCTTTAGTTTTGATGCCTAAAGTGACAGATTATCTAAATTGGACTCATTTTGTAGATAAAGCAATGGTTTTAAAACATCACCCAGACAAACGGAAAGCAGCTGGTGAACCAATAAAAGAAGGAGATAATGATTACTTCACTTGCATAACTAAAGGTAAGAAAATACTTTAGAGTCAGGAATTCCTCATAGTAATTGTTGATTTATTAATTGCTGGGACTAGGTTTCCTATGTATAATGTAGTTCGTTCAATTGTCCAATGACATTTTAAAACATCCCAGCTACTTCAGGTTATTTCTAGTAATATCCCCAGAGCCTCACTACAAAAGGGAGGTTTTCCCAAACAGTAGCATCAGCAGCACCTAACAGCTTGTTAGAAATCCAAAATCTTAGGCCCTTTCCCAACTTGCTAATTAGAATCTGCAATTTAACAGGATCCCCAGGTGATTGTTGTCAAAACTCCATCCTATAGTTAATTCATATGTGTTACATTTAATGGTGAGAATGCTGAGATCTTTTTCCATATCAGATGCTTTGTGGAACTAAACTGTTCTCCAGTTGCTTTGCTAGTTTAAATCAAGAAGTTGATTATATCATAGTACAGACCCCACAACTATTTGTTGCTATTTAACCATATCCTCATTAAGCAAATTAATATAGGTAACCACCATTTATAAATGTTTTCTTAAATGTGATTTTTAGTTGATGCTAATTTTTAAAAAACTGTATTCACACTTTTCAGACTTAACTCTTCTTGGCCCATTCTCCTACACGGTGCTCAAGACAGCTTCAATCTTTCACAACCCTTGGGATCTAACAGTTAACTTTCTAGCTATTCCTTTTTCCCCTGAGTCATCTCCCTTGAGGGATGATTATTTAACTATTGTTTTGTCATTTATTTATCAGAAGAAGTACTTAAAGAAGGAGCATTAAGTCCAATTATATCCAGTAGTACTAGAGCTGTTGTTAAGTTAAATCCTCCCCACCCCACAAACATACAAAATTTTTAAATATGAAAATTAATAACCTTTTTTAAAAGGAGGGGAATATTTGTTTTCTCAGTAAAAAAATAAAGTCATGGTGATGTGATCTTATAATTTTTTTTCAGCTTATGAAATGTTATCTGATCCCGTGAAAAGACGAGCATTTAACAGTGTAGATCCTACTTTTGATAACTCAGTTCCTTCTAAAAGTGAAGCAAAGGATAATTTCTTTGAAGTTTTTTCCCCAGTGTTTGAAAGGAATTCCAGGTAAGTTAAGGCACATGCCTTTTGATCATAATGCTCTATTGGCTTGCTTCTTGCAGTCTTCCAGGTTTCTGCTTTTTTCCTCTGATAATAGTTTTATTTATAGGCTATTTCCACAGTCTCTTCCCCCTCTACAATATTGAGCCTCACTGGTGAACTTACTGTTCTTATTTATTCTGCTCTCTAAACATAAGTTCTACCTTTTCCATAGCGAAATTCTTTTACAGCTTATGGGATTTTTTTTTTTTAATTTCCTTTGGCGGAAAGAACAGTCTCTGACTTTATGTAGTATGATACTGAGGTGACAGTAATTTCCCATTCTTTTGTTTCCTCCTTATCAATGGGTACACTACTCTATTTGACTCATTTTCAATTGAGAAAAGCTTTTCTTTTTTTGAGCATCTGATTATCGTAAAGCTTCTTTGACAAAATATTTATATTTAAGACTAAAGCATATAAGAGCTCCAGTGGTGCAGCCAATTAGCATGTGGTATTTAGAAGATTAAAGCATATATAATTTATTTCATTAAAGCTTGTTTCTTTCTTTCTTTTTTTTTTTTGAGACAGAGTCTTGCTCTGTCACCCAGGCTGGCGTGCTGTCATGTCACCCTAGCTCACAGCAACCTCAAACTCCTGGGCTCAAGCGATCCTCCTGCCTCAGCCCCTGAGTAGCTGGGACTACAGGCTTGTACCACCACGCCAGGCTAATTTTTCTATTTTTAGTAGAGACAGGGTCTCACTCTTGCTCAGCCTGGTCTGGAACTCCTGACCTCAAGTGATCCTCCTACCTCGGTCTCCCAGAGTGCTAAGATTACAGGTGTGAGCCACCACACCCGGCCTAAAGCTTGTTTTAAAAGAGTGTATACCAGTATTTACATTTTTTGTTCCATCTGCATTGGCAGATTTCCTTAAAGCACAACTTGGCTGCACACTGGAATCACCTGGAGAGCTTGAAAAACTCCTGATGTCTGAGTTCCACCTGAAGAGATTCTGGTTTATTGGTTTGAATACCTGTAGGGATTTTTATTGCTTCCAGGTGATTCTACTGTGCAGCCAGGTTTGAGAACTTTGATTAACAGTTTGGTGCTGCCTAGTAATAACAGTGCTCCGGTGGCAGAAAAGGTGTAGTATATTTTTTGTGTAGTGATTTTGTAGAGTAGAAAACATGGGCCAGTAACAGCCTCAGGATCCTTTTCAGTGATGATAAGTGAAGGGCTGACCCTAGAAGTCTGGCTCTAAGGGGGAAGCTAGTGGTGATGAGTGGGTGGAAATCAGTTCCCTCTGGGAATATTAACATTTTTTAAGGACGAGGCCTACTGGTTGCTTCTGTGCTGCCTATTTAGGTGCAGGAGTAAGTGAGCTTGGGGAAAGGGGCTAGCTGCTATTTTTCCAAACCTGCCTGGCAGCTGCTATGGCAAACTGAAGCTAACATGTGGTTGGAAGGACTGTCCATTGTTTCTCTCCCCAGCCTGGTCCATCCTTGGCCTCGCTTTTCCCACACCTGGGTTGTTTCACATCCCACTGTTAACCTTCCAGCTCTATTTTTGAGTTGGAGAGATTGTAAGGAAGGAAGATTGGAGGGGATTAGTAAAAACTATTATTGTTTTTAATATTAGGTTGTCTTTTGTACTTGTGTACAAAATTGTTGAGAATTTTTCTTTTGGTATTTCAGATGGTCAAATAGAAAAAATGTCCCTAAGCTTGGTGATATGAATTCATCATTTGAAGATGTAGACGCATTTTATTCTTTCTGGTAAGTATACTGTCTCTATGATGCTGTCATTTTTTAAGAGGATAAGTGTTCAGTAAGTACTTCATTAATTGAGGGATGAATGAACTGCAGAATCGTCACTGAACAAAAACACTCTTGTATGTCTCCTGTGTGATATTTAGGCTCTTATGATTGTTTATCAGTCTTTTCTATTAATGAGATTTCTAGATGTCAAGCACACTATAGCAGTAAAAATTAAAATTGGGGAGTCATTTGAATTCACTAAAAATAAACACATTTTTATTTAGCTGTCTTTATATTGAAAGTACTTGAGTATGTGGGGAAGGAGACAGTACTTTTGTGTCTGTAACTGAGTCACTAATTTTTAGTAAACATATACAAAAACATAAAATCACTGTAGAACAAAAATAACAAGATTTAGTTCTATCAGTTGAGTTGTTTTTACCTTTAGAAGATACGTATCAAAGATACGAAAACCACTACTAGGGTTACCTTAAGACTTGACAGACTAGTGAAAGTGAAGGCAGGGAAAACTTTAGCAAGTCCTAGTCAAGAGAGAAACCCTAACAAAGAAGAGACAGCAGAGAGGTATGATTTTGACTTGCAGATGATGACAAAATGCAGCGTCATTAAATAAAAGAAGATGAGGACTTGAACTTAGTATTGGTTTAATACCAGAATGGAGGGAAGGGATCCATTAAAACAAACATATCCATTTGTCAATACTGTTTTTTAAAATTATATGCATCTAACTTAATTTTTAAAAGAAATTTTCATTCTGCCTTGATTTCATTTTATTTCTTTTTAGGTATAATTTTGATTCTTGGAGAGAGTTTTCTTATTTAGATGAAGAAGAAAAAGAAAAAGCAGAATGGTATGTATGCACATCATTTATAAAGGAAGATATTTATTTGGTTCCTCAGTATTTGTGATGATATAAAAATACACCATATATATTTTCTTTCATATTTTCTCTTTGTACATCCTTTTTTTTTTTTGAGACAGAGTCTCACTGTGTTGCCTGGGCTAGAGTGCCGCAGCGTCATCCTAGCTCACAGCAACCTCAAACTCCTGGGCTCAAGTGATCCTCCTGCCTCAGCCTCCCAAGTAGCTGGGACTACAGGCATGCACCACCATGCCCGGCTAATTTTTTCTATATATTTTTAGTTGTCCAATTAATTTCTTTCTATTTTTAGTAGAGACGGGGTCTCACTCTTGCTCAGGCTAGTTTTGAACTCCTGAGCTCAAACAATCCGCCCGCCTCAGCCTCCCAGAGAGCTAGCATTACAGGCGTGAGCCACCACACCCGGCCTGTACATCCTTTTTAAATGAGTTTTTTAATATTTTGAAGTCCCTTCTCACAAGTTAAACTAGATGGGGCCAAACCAATTGGCTAGGATATACTTAAGAAAGAAATTGCCGAGCAATGTGATTGTCAAATAGCTCAATTTAGCAAATTCTTTTTCTTCTGGTTGCTTAAGTTTTATTTTAGTTTTTAGTGTGTGCGTAGGGAAATTCTTTTGACGTGAATGTCCAAAAAAATAATCAAAATTAATACTAAATAGATTCACCCTTTAATGTTAGTAATAACATAGCATTTTAACCTTCTAAAACATTATTTACACATAAATTTATAAAATATCACATTTTCCTGTCATATAATGTATAAGCAATAGTTTGTTTCTAATTTAATTTTCTACTTTATAGTCGTGATGAGAGGAGATGGATTGAAAAGCAGAACAGAGCAACAAGGGCACAAAGGAAAAAAGAAGAAATGAACAGAATAAGAACATTAGTTGGTAGGTATAATTGATTTTGTTTAAAGTTTGCTAAATGTTAGAAATTCAAAAGATTAACTTTTTGTTTTGGTAGACAACGCATATAGCTGTGATCCAAGGATAAAAAAATTCAAGGAAGAAGAAAAAGCCAAGAAAGAAGCAGAAAAGAAAGCAAAAGCAGAAGCCAAACGGAAGGAGCAAGAAGCTAAAGAAAAAGTAAGATTATATTCGAAGAAGATGAACTTTAAATGTTTATAAGATCTTTAATAGTCAAATCTATTTTAAAAAACTATAATCTAGAAGCAGAGAATTGGGTGCTACTATGAATGAATCATGACAAGTTGGTACAATTGATAGTTAGATCTTCCTTACCAGCAAGTTTTTATTGAGCAAAAATGTAATATCATATAAATTCCTTTAATACTATGCTTATTTCTAATATGTCTGTTTTACATTTTCTGATAAATGTTTGTAGATCTTTACCAGCTGCCTTTCCCAGTTCAACCTTCAGTCTTCAATAAGTTGATGTGTCACCTTTCTAATATAATTTATTAAGACAATTGGATTTTTTAATAAGATTATAGAGCATTTAGAAGTTTTAATTTTCTTATTAAAATGATTTTACTTCCCATTTTTTAAAGCAAAGGCAAGCTGAATTAGAAGCTGCTCGGTTAGCTAAGGAGAAAGAAGAAGAGGAAGTTAGACAGCAAGCTTTATTGGCAAAGAAGGAAAAGGATATCCAGAAAAAAGCCATTAAAAAGGAAAGGCAGAAACTTCGAAACTCATGCAAGGTATGTCAGACTGAACAAACACTAGGCACTAGTAAACCTAGTTGCTGATTGAGCATAAAAGATATTTCTTTTCTTATACTCTGCAAATATAATTAAACAGATGTATACATTTTATCTTAAAAAGTAAATTTGTTTTTAAACTAACTTTTGCTGAATTTCACATATGCATATTTCAGCATGCAGCCCTGATAGTTTTTTTTTAATATAACCATCTTGCCATTATCAAACAAAAAAGTTGCTTTATATGCTGATACCCGGTCCATATTCAGATCTCCTTGATTATCTCAGCAATATCTTTGTATAGTTGGTTTATTCAAAGTAGGATTCAAATAAGGTTAATACAAAGGCTTCAGCTGTGTCTCTTAGGACACTCTCATTCTGTAACAGGCCCCCTGTCGTCACTGCTTCTCTCCCTAACCCCCCCCATTGCCATTGATTTGTTGGAGAAACCAGATCATTTTTCTGAGAATGTGCCACAATTTGGTTTTAGCTGGTTGCTTCCTAGTGATATAAAACTAATTTTAATCTTAGAAAACATTCTTTTAGAAGTTAAACTTATTTTTAAGGTTCTGAAAGCTTTCATTTTTATCTAAACAAAGGGATGTCATTTGGGTAAGTACTGGTAGTTTTCATGCAAGTACAATTTCCACTAAAAAATATTGACCAAAACCCCCCTAAAGTTTTGAAGTATAATTTTGTCTGAGAGACGTTCTTACTTTTTAAACTGATAAAGTCAGAGAGCAGTACTATTCCTTATTAAAAGGCATTGAATGAATAAATTAGTGAAATTCCAAGCTATAGGTAGAAATTGCCACACAGAATATTTTATATCATTGTAGTTAAATTTAGCAAGTATGTAAATGTTTCATATGTATAGAAAAATTCTTCCATGTGACGGTCCAGAAGGCTGTAGACACATGTATAGTCTAATATATGCCATCCTAAATCTTCAGACAATACAGTTTAAATTAGCCTGCCCCATCACCAGTCTTTGAAAGAGCCTTAATAAAAATATAAGCACTGGTTGTCTTTTTAGGTATTTTGGTAAGGAAGAGAAAAGTCTAAATAGAAAAAATGAGACATTTTTCTCAGATTTTACCTTAGAAGATTGTTTTCAGAAGGAGGCACTCTACTACTACAGTGGTGAAGAACATGGGCTCAGGGCAAGATATCTGGATTTGAAGTCATTCTCCACCTACCTCTTCCTAACTGTGGGACTCTCAGGAGGTTACCTCAATAGTGCCTCACTTTCCTCACCTAACTATGGCTGAGATAATACCTGGTAATAGAGTTGTGAAGATTAAATGAGATAATTCACATGTAGTACTTGGCACATTCAGCATATAATGAGAACTCTATAAAAACCTTAATAAGGTCATTCAGAAATAGAAAGCTTGAATGGTTCTTAGAGATTATGCATGAATGAGGGTAAAAGTTCTGGCATTCGTTAACTTTGTTTTGGTGCTCCTTTCTCTCATAAGTTAATTTCTTCATTCATAGTAAATATATATCAGATAAATCACGGTGTACCAAGCAGTTATAACTGTGGATATAATGATGACACAGTCCCTGCCTTCAAGGAATCCACTGATTAGTGATGGGAAATGACAAGTAAACAGGCAATTCAAACACTTCAAGGTGAATACTAGGATGAGAAGTGTCCAAGAAGATAGTCAAGGAAGGCTTTTTGGATCTAGTAGGATTTAGGCAGGTGAGGCAAGCATCTCTGACACATGAGTAGAGAAGTAAGAGAGACGGAGTATTGAGAATGTAGAGATGCAGAGAAATGAGGTTTAATGAGCCAGGGGCACCTGAAGAGGTAAGGAGGAGCCAGGTCTTCAAAGACTTTATAGGTCTTGCTAAAGAGTTTAAAGCTGATCCTGAGTTGGTCTTGGTCAGGGTTCTGAGAGAAGACCAGAGGCAGAGAGACCCATTTAGGAGTCTTTTGCCACAATGCAAGTGATGGTATTGTGGCCTTCAAAGTACAGAGGTGAGAACGAAAAAGAAAAGGAAAAGATATTTAAGAAGTAGAATAGGCCGGGTGCGGTGGCTCACGCCTGTAATCCTAGCACTCTGGGAGGCGGAGGCAGGCGGATTGCTTGAGCTCAGGAGTTCGAAACCAGCCTGAGCAAGAGCGAGACCCCGTCTCTACTAAAAATAGAAAGAAATTAATTGGACAATTAAAAATATATAGAAAAAAATTAGCCGGGCATGGTGGCGCATGCCTGTAGTCCCAGCTATTCGGGAGGCTGAGGCAGGAGGATCGCTTGAGCCCAGAAGTTTGAGGTTGCTGTGAGCTAGGATGACGCCGTGGCACTCTAGCCCGGGCAACACAGTGAGACTCTGTCTCAAAAAAAAAAAAAAAAAAAAAAGTAGAATAATTTGCTGTCTGTTGGGATTGATTGTGTGTTGCAGGTAATAGAGGAAGAGTGAGGTTTATATATGCCTTGGTTCACTGCATGGAATACTGGCTGGATGGTGGCAGCATTCATTGAAATAAAAGACAAAGGAGGAGGAAAAGGCTGGGGGGAAATGATGAGTTCAGGATGGGGCATGTTGAGCCTTTTGGGACACTCATGGAGATGCTCAGTAGGTGACTGGCTGTATGAGTCTAGAGTTCAAGAGCAGGATTATCCCAGATTCATCCACATCCCAATGGCACTAGAAACTCTGCAGGTGGATGAGATCACCCTGGGAGAAAGTATAGAGTGAGGAGATAGAGGATGCAACCATGGCAAACACCAATACTTAAGGTACTGATGGAGGAAGAGAAGGCTGAGGAGGAGTGATCAGACAGATAGGAAGAATATCAGTATTGTTTTTGAAAATGTAAGGAAGTGTCAACAGTAAAAGAAGCATTAGAACCTTAGCAAGAGCCAGATTACATTGGTTAAGGAAACAAGGAGAAGTGAAGTACAGGAGACTTAGTATCAGCAACAGCTTAAACATGGGAAGCACTTTCCAATTACTTCTTATATGTCCACGTACATCATGCTGTTCCATTCTGAGCATAATCTTCAGTTAACCAAAATTTTTGCTAATACCTCCTGTTCCTTAGCATATTATATTCTATTTTTCATTAATTTCACATTTAAAATTTCCGGTAGATTTTATAGTTGACCACACGCTGGACAGAACAGGCAGCCAAACAAAGGGATTTTAATTTGAGTCATCATACATAATTTTTTAATCCTTAAGTGTTCTCTGAAGAATCATTCTGACTTGTATAATATCCCTAGGCATTCTGCAGCATCTTCTTCTTTCTGTTTTACTCCTCAGTCTGCTTGGTAAAATGCTTTTTATTGCTAGCTGATTGGGAAGAGCTCTGGGAGGTATCCTAGCAGTACAACTGGGAATGGGCAAAAGGCCATCATGTATGTTCACATCAAGAACCTCTGAGAGCTCATGCTTTGTATTAATATTAATAATTGTGTTAATGGATGTATTTCCAAGTGTCAGCAGATATAAGATGGAAATGTTTGTGTTTGTGCTTCTAGACCTGGAATCACTTTTCTGACACTGAGGCAGAGCGGGTTAAAATGATGGAAGAAGTGGAAAAACTCTGTGATCGGCTTGAACTAGCAAGGTATACCAATGGAACTGCTGTAGAAGTCTTCTCTTGACCTAAGGATAAAGTTTCATGCCTTTTTTTCTTTAGCTTACAGTGCTTGAATGAAACACTCACATCATCTACAAAAGAAGTAGGCAAGGCTGCTCTGGAAAAACAGGTAATAGAAGAACACATCACTTCTACCTATATTTAGCATTTAATTCTGCTTTTAACTCACTATTCCTTTACCTAACATGTAAGTTATGAAGAGCAAAGAGTATCTCATCTCTCTTTGTATCTCCCATTATCTTTTGTTTATAGTAGGTGCTGGTTTTTATTTAAATTGGGTTTAATGTGTATAGTTTTTACCATGCATAGTGTTTGATTTGTGTTATTTAGCATATTAGTCTTAGTTTTTGCAAAATCATTATTAGGGAAAATAATTATTTTGATTATTCCTTGAGTATTTTCATAGGATGGTAACATTTAGAACCAAAAGAGATCTTTGTTCTGTCTAGTAGTCTACATCTTTTATTTTACAGATAAGGAAACAGGCCCAGAAATTCAATTCAGTTCAACAAATATTAGTTCCTACTATATATAGCACTATGCCTAGGTTTTTTTTGGAGAAATGCCTAATGCTATTGCTGCCACAAAGGAGTTGTGCTGAACATTTATACTGGAAAGAAAAAGCTTAAGGACCAAAAGATGGAGAGCCCACAGTAAATACTGTAGGTTAGGTAGGAAGTGCCAGACTCCAGATCTGAGTGGCCAAGGCAGGCTCAGTGAAGGGATTGAACCAGCCTGGAAGGAAGGATCATGTTAAAATGAAGGTCAGGGGAACAGCATGTGCTATAAAGTAGAGATAGAAGTAGAAAGTTACGGAGAGGAAGAGTGGGAAATGAAGTTGCTTACGAAAAGTAAAGTCAAATCAAGCAGGTTTTTAATACCATAAAGACCAGTTTTCATTACGGCAGATCTTTGAGTAACTGAGGTTCAGCATTGTACTATTAATCTGGCATGTGCAGGCAGAATGCATCGAAAAGATGTAAAGTAGCTAGTTATAAGAATCTCACTGTAAGGGCCTAAACTATGAAAGTGGTGATAGGAATAAGAAAAAACTTTTCAAAGTTAGAATTATTGGGACTGACAGAAGCAACAAGGGCAAGTAAAAGTTTTTGTTTTTCACTTGTGCATGTTTGAAGGTAGCTTAGAAGGAACAATGTAAAGGGTAGAACATCAAGATAAAACAGAGGCCACTTTGCTATGCCTTTACCTTTTTGTAGAGAATAAATGAGATTATCTGCTGAAAGGGTGAATATGAGTTTAAAGAGAAATTTGAAATGGCCTTGTGGATGAGGAATTCAGTGACCAGAGACTTGCCAAGTAGTGTCCAGGGTATCTGGAAGTCACATGACATGAGTACGGGGCAGGTCAGGTAGGGGGAGGTTCTTGGTTCCTCAGCAGATCTGTGCAGCCTGGAAGCTAGAGGAGGAAAAGCCAGAGTGAAAGCGGATGCTGGTTTGGGATTGCTGGGAGTAGAGTCAGAGTGAGAATGACATTGAGAGTTGGACCACAGAGCCTCTGCCAGAAAGGGTGTGTAGAATAGCAAGACACTTTAAGCCCTTGACTTACCTATGATATTTGTGTAGATAGAAGAAATAAATGAGCAAATTAGAAAAGAGAAAGAGGAAGCTGAGGCTCGTATGCGACAAGCATCGAAGAATGCAGAAAAATCAACTGGCAGAGGTGGAAATGGCAGTAAAAATTGGTCAGAAGATGATCTGCAGTTACTGATTAAAGCTGTGAATCTTTTCCCTGCTGGAACAAATTCAAGGTACTGGTTTTAATGGAAATTCTCTTCACCACATACTGGAGCCTGGAGATAATATAGGCAAACATTCAAATAGCAGCATTGGTTAAAGTAGAAACTTCCAGAGATAAGCTTGAGTCTAAATTCTCAAGACTGACTTCCACTAAATTCTGTGCCACAGTGGAAAGTGTGAAAAAGCAAGGTGCATTTTGAACCTGTTAATCTTCTCCATTACACCAACTCATATACATACAGCAAGATGCTTCCTCCCCAATTTCTGAGGAAATTGAAGATCATGAGACATAAACCTTGACTATGTTGGCTTATTCTGTCCTGGCTTGTGCTAGGGACTAGATTTTGCGTTCTGTAGTTTCTCTTTTGCAGTCTTGCTCTTTCTTTGTTGCTTCCCACCTCCAGCTGGAGCTTACTTCTGAGTTTAGAACTGAAAGAAGCCTTAGAGATCCAGTTTCCCTCATTCTATAGATGATGAAACTAAGGCTCCATTTTCAGGATAATGTATCTCCTTTTCTTAAGAAGTGTTCCATTGGCAGTATACACAAATGTGTGGTTTTATTTCTATTGATTTGTACACTGAATTTGTAAATTTTTGTACAAACTTAAAACCAAGATTGTATGTAGTTGATTTAAACTTATGAAAAGCAAAAACTATAGTCTAGGCAATAATTTAGAGCATAATTAAACCTCCAACTTATTTGGAGCTCATTCTGTAGATACTATAACTAACCCTTCTATAGTAAAAATGTAATGGTTTTTGGTTTTTGTTTTGTTTTTCGTTAATATTATTGAACTATTATATTGGTTGCTGTAGATGGGAAGTTATTGCTAATTACATGAACATACATTCTTCCTCTGGAGTCAAAAGAACCGCCAAAGATGTTATCAGTAAAGCAAAGAGTCTCCAAAAACTTGGTGAGTTGCAGTTTTGAGAAATCAACGTTAACTTTGAATACATATTTTAAAAATAATTTATGCAACTTAATAAAAGATGATCTGTTATGTATTTGAAATTTTTCATTTCTCAGACCCTCATCAAAAAGATGACATAAATAAAAAGGCATTTGATAAATTTAAAAAAGAACATGGAGTGGTACCTCAAGCAGACAATGCGACACCTTCAGAACGATTTGAAGGTAATTAAATTTTGTTTTTCTAGAAGTAGAAAATGCTAGCCTGTACCCAGGCTACTTGACAATATACAAGACCTAGGGTCTATGTTCAGAATGATTGGAAAACGAAATGTTTGGCAGACTGGACCATGTGAAGCATTTTCAGGAAAGCCACAGATTTACTTCAACTAACCATTAATAATTGAGAATTGCAGTTCTTCCATTTCAGATGCCAAGAGGATATTAATGGGACAAATGAAGAAATAATAGCATTTTATCAAGGGTAATTTCCTGATTTTGAAAAATGTGCTATAATTATTAAGAAAATGTATTTTTAAGGAAAAACATACTGAAATATTTAGGAGTAAAGAGATGTCTGCAATTTATTTTTATATTAATAGAACAACGTATGTCTACACAGGAGGAGAAAGAAAAGCAAATACAGTAGAATGTTTACTTTTGAAGATTCTCGGTATACAGGAATTTTCTACTCTTCTGAAATTATTTCAAAATTAAAAGGTTGGAAGCTATTAGTGTGCTAATATTGTCAGGTATTCTAGCTAATTTGATTACTCTGGACCAGTGTGTTTTTTTTTTCTTTTTTCTTTTTAATTTTCTTATTTTTTTTTTTCTTTTTTTTTAAGACCTAGTCAAAGTGTAGTAGTGAGGAGGGAGGAAAGTAGTAGAACAAGGAGTTCAATCTGTAACTGACTGTGAACAATCAAGTGAGATAACTCACTACCTTCGGACCAGCCTGGACCAGTATTTTTCATACTTCAAATCAGGACCCTTATCTGGGTCATGAAATCAATTTAGTGGTTCTTGAATAGAAAATATCAGTGTATACCTATTAATAAGGGGAATTATTAACTTGTGAAACTTGTTCGTGTTATATGTGTTTGGGGATGTGACTTTTTTTTTTCTTGCTATGACAAAATTAGTTTGAAAAAAGTTTGCTTTGTGAAAAAAGTTCTTTCACTTCGTGCATTTGTGAGCCACCAATACTTTTCTTAAACTTATCTTGGAAATATGCTTTTGGATTAACTAATAGACTTAACTCTATGTAAGTTGTTCTTCTGATAGTCCCCCAGTTTTACCTGTATTCTTAGTGTAGCTTATCATCCCCAAATTTGTTTGAAAATATGAGGGACTTAACAATGTTCTACAGAAGGGGAAAATAGTTGTAAAAATCAGGGTGACTTGTCTGAGTTAGGCATTATTTTGGCTCTTTTCATAAAGATAAGTAACAAAGTGAAGTTTCAGAACACCTGGAGGGCACTTCTAAAGGGGTTTATTCAGCTGCTTTTTTTATCGTCTCCACAAAGTATCATACAGCATTCAGGTATTAGCGCCATATTCTCAGCTCTTTCTGTGGGACTTGTTTCCACGTTGGAAGCAGACCCTGATGTTTTTACCAGTCTCCTTTCTGTGAGGAGAGGTGACCCACGCTGTGAGGGCAGGAGTGATCGGCAGTGATGCTGTACTTCTTTTATCGGCTTAACGGGAAGGCTCTTCTCTCTTCAATTGTACCATTAAACAGTAAGCTGGCACCATTTTTTGAATAGTGATTTCTTACAGGAATTTTTCAAAATTACTTTTTATTTTGGTATTGTGAATAGCAGAAAATAATTACATATCACTTCCATCATTTTTCCAAGAGAGGAAATGAATTGGTATTAAGGAGGGCTTTAGACCAATAAAAGGAAATTCAACTAAGGGCTTCCTAGAATTTAAAAGCTACTTTCAAAAAAGCTTATGATCTGCTTTCAAACAGATACAAATTCTCTGCCTTGTTTTGAGTAGGTAGTGGTGTTTTTCTTTAATTGAGAAACAACTTTGGTTTCTAGGCTCAACTGCACCAGATCTAACCGGATATAATTTCAAGCAGTAATCAGGCTTTTGGTAGTTTAGGTCTGTGATTTCACTGCATGGTCTGAAATAACTAAATTTGAGTAGTCCATTAACATTGCAAAGCCAAATCAGCTTTCACCATGTAATATTCTTATTTTACCTACAGAAGTGGGCTGTGTAATACTTGCATCCTTAAGAAATATGTTGCTGGCACATGTATTTGGTGTTTTGTCAGATATAAAAAGGGTTAGTTGAAGAACCACAGTAGCAGTTACTAGAGGGACTTAGCATTGGCTCCACAAGACTTCAGCAGATGTGGGTGAAAAGAATGCCACACAACAACACTGAATCTGATCTCAGCTTCCCTGTTTAGTTCTAAAACTTGGACATGTGGCTTAATTTCGCTAGGCTTGTTTACTCCACTGTAAAATGAGAATGGTTTCCATTCAACAAAAAGGTTTTTTTTAACTGTGAGGAAACTCTTTTCCGTGTCCTGTAAGGAACTAGATTTATCAGAACTCTTAAATAACTTGTGGTTGTTTTTGAGCCCAACAGTCCAATGGTACTATAAACTTAAATATGATTTTTTAAAAACGGTCTGGTGTGAGTATATTAGGTTGTAAGAATCCAATGTAAAGCAGATATTTTCTATTATAATGTGTTTAATTTTAAAAGCCTTTGAGATGTTTAATTTTCTGGGGTGTGAGCTATCTAAAATTTTTTCTCTCTCATTAACACTTAAGAGGTTTATTGGTATTTCTCATCTCCAGCAGTTTGTTCAAAATAACACATCCCAGATTGGAATGGCCACTTAGCAGATACTTGTGCACCAAGACTCATCTGGCAACGTGTTCTAAGACAATTTTCTACCAATCAGGATGAGTTTTTAAGTAAAAATTTTTCTCATACAGGTCCATACACGGATTTTACCCCTTGGACAACAGAAGAACAGAAGCTTTTAGAACAAGCTTTGAAAACATACCCAGTAAATACACCTGAAAGATGGGAAAAAATAGCAGAAGCGGTGCCTGGCAGGACAAAGAAGGACTGCATGAAACGATACAAGGTTGTAGAGTTTATACATTGCATTATCATTTGAATTGTAACTTACATTGTTAACGTTTTGATTATGTATACTAACTGGTTAATAATATACATTATCATGCTTATTTCAATACCAGTAGTTTATGGGGCCAATATTACAAAGTTTCTAGCCGTGGCAGTTAGTGAAGTCAACAATTTGAATAGTATCTTAATTTATAGATTCATCCAATTTGAATGCTTTACATATTTATACCAAATGCTGGATATGTCTATTTTTAAATTCTGACAGTTTCTTAATTTAAATCATACCTTTCTCTCTTCCTAGGAACTTGTTGAAATGGTAAAGGCAAAGAAAGCTGCTCAAGAGCAAGTGCTGAATGCAAGTAGAGCCAAGAAATGACTTAATGACAATCTTTGTTGTGTGTGCGTTTTTATAATAAAACTGAAAATACTGTCCAAATTTTCATTCTTAAAATTATGGTAATAATTTGAAAGTATGCTTCCTCCAATATAATTTGTCAGAGCACAAAGATCTGTTCAAGGTGGTAGTCGTCTTATCCTTTGAAAGTATGACAGCATTTCATTCAGATTTTCAAATATATATGTTCATTTTTATTTTTTTTTTCTTTAGGGATTGATAGCTTAAAACTTGCAAGTTTCTTAGTTTTATAAATATGTATGTTCAAAATATTCTGATTAGGAGCGTTTTAATCACGAAGCCAACACATGTTACTCCGAATCTGGTTAAAATCTGGTAGTTGCTCAATGGGACCTAAGGATTAAAAAGATGACAGTTAAAACTGAATTAAAAAAAAAAGTGCTTGGCCAACTTTCTACGCAGGAGAAAAGGAGCCAGACTTACCAACCGCAGCAATAGCTGGACTCTTATCATAAATGTATTTGGTACATACTTCTCGAACTGTCTCAGCATTCACAGCCTGAAATAGGGAAGATACTATCATTCAGAGCTGTTTAATCTATACCTGGAACTTTTAAAAACTAAAGCAAGATATAGGATACATTGTTTCCAGCTTTTGTAACAAGGAGCTTTTTACACAAGATCCAGTAGTATCTAAGGACTACTTACATCAATTCTTGCTTCAAGCTCAGGGATGGGAATCCTTCTGTTATAACATAACATTTGCCTACCAATATCTTCACATATTGGAGTTGAACCTGTTTAAACAGAAAGAAAAACTAAGTATTGGAATATAGATCAACCATATGAAAACAGAACTATGTCTTTTATTCTTACCATCAAGCTGCAACAACATGTTTGTTTTCAAAAGATTTTTGGCTCGTGCAACTTCACTTTCAGTGACACTTGTACAGAGTCGCATCCTAAAAAACATTTGGAAAAATGGTATTATTGAGTCGCTGGAAAATGTTATGTTTTTTATCAGTTTAATGACCTAAAGAAAAATATAATGCTGTGTATTCTATATTCACAACATAAAATTATGATTTCAACTTAATAAAAAGTTGAAATTACTAACAATCCCAGTGCTTAGTGAAAGCTAAAATACTGATTCTTTACTTTCCTTAGTATTGTTGATTTTTCGAAAATGATATACAAATTTGTCTAATTGTTCATTAGCAAAGGTTTAATATAAATAGGCTGACCACATTCTGAGAAATGTTGTAAGCATCTTGAAACTTAATGAATCCCTACCTGTTAGGGTCTGATAATGTATGCTAAGGGTTAGGTCTATAGGTCCTTCATTTTCTCCAAAGTATCGGTTGATTCTAAGTTAAACCTAGTAATTAAATTAATCATTACATCCCAGTTAGATTTAGAGATGTAAGCCACTTAAGAATAGTGGACAAATGGAACCAGAGCTAAATAAGTTTTCCAAGAAACTGTGAACCTTTCTGCCTCTGTCTACTGACTTAATATACTAGTTTTTGATTAAAACATTTTTCTTTTAGCAATGGTAACTTCAGATTTACCTTCATAACACTGCCCTTCCAAGCCAGGTTACTTTAGAGATTTTCTGAACAATTTCTAGTTGGCTTTTAAATTTTTACGATCTTCTTTCTGAAGTAACCTGCTTCTGAAACATTAAAACTTTCCATAGCATAAATCAGCTTCACGTGAGACTTGTATCTGTAATCTTTAAAACCACGGCAACTATTGCTACTGCTTAGCCTAGTTATCTTAATTAAAAGCTAAAATTACCATAAAAAATCATAAAGTATAAAGGAGAAATTAGCCTAAAATTTGAATTCTAAGCAAAATTTAAATTACTTAAAGCTATTTTCTCACCATTCTTTTTGAACAACATGTAGCATGTCTGCAACTGTGGCTGGTTCACAAATCATATAGAGTCCCCATAATCCTGTATCTGTGTAGGAAGTGTTGAAAGACTGGAAGCTATGGCAGAGGCTGCCGTGACAAGTGAGCTGGGCCAACTTGCTAGATAAATTCTGTAAGGAAAAAAATAGTTCAAGAGAATTTGAAGTATACATGTCTAAATTACCAGAAAGAACAATGAGATATGTGAGAAATAGTGAATGCACTAAAAGGTTAAGTTGTCCAGTTTTATCCAGCAACATCTCAATAAAGTTAAAATTCACTGAGACTAAGAATTATGTTTATCTCACTGGCCCAATGCATCCCCTAAAGAAATTCATGATGTATAAACGCAGTGAATCCTTGTAATTACCGCAGTAGCTATACCTACTTCTAAAACAGCATAGCTCTTAGTCTGTGCATGCGTAAAGACTTGAAATTATTTACTACATTGCATGTGAAGCCTAAGATATTTAGATGCAATGTATTTTGAAGAAATCTTTGAGTACAGAAATCTATGTACTATATTTTGAAATAATTTCACTTACAGAAGAGCTGCAAAAATAGTACCAAGAACCTCCTTTATCCAAATTCCCTTAACAACTGTAATCATTTTACCATGTTTGCCTTAGCATTGTCTTTACACATTTTTTCAGCTGAGAGTTATAAATAGGATACAAAGTTCTTTGCCCTTAAATAGATTAGTACTTCTGAAAAACAAGGAAATTAATTTTCTTACATCACCTCCATACAGTCATCTCTCAGTATCTGTGGGGGACTCGTTCCCAGACCCCCAATGGATACCAAAATCCACAGATGTTCAACTTCCTCAAGTAATATGGTAGGTATAGTATTTGCATATAACCTATACACATCCTCCCATATACTTTAAATCATCTCTAGATTACTTATATAATACCTAACCCATGTAAATGCTGTATAAATAATTGTTATACTATATTGTTTAGGGAATAATGACAAAAAAGTCTGCACATGTTCAATACAGATGCAACCATCCATTTTTTTTCCTGAATACTTTCCATTTATGGTTGGTTGAATCCACAGATGCGAAACCCACAGATACAGAGAGCCTACTGTACTATTAAAACTAGAATATTAACAATGATTTAGTACTAATTCTTACTGAAATTTTCCCAATTATCTCACTAATAAACTTTGTGGCAAAGAAAAAAATGTTTTTTTCCTGCCCAGATGCAATCCAGGATAAGTTTACCTTTTAAGTCAAAATTCATAGTACAAAGCTTCATTTTGCCACTTGGGGGTGGGGGAGGATTCTTACAAAGAACTGATATTTAGAAAAACATGAAAATCTTCCATTAATTATAGAAAATTACTTTAAAATCACTTACCATTCCTCCTCCAAAAGAGCGATCCCAGTTGCCAATCAGTGTGTTTGCAACCATGAGACAGATTGTATCTGGATGTGCCCAACCAACAGCTTCAACAGCTATTGCAAGGTGTGCCAAAGGCATCTTGTCATCTCTCACACGAATCTAGTTAAAGTAAAAAAAAAATCTAGTTACCACTCTGTAACAGGCCTATTAACAAGAAAGCAACAGATTTACCAGTCCCATTAATTGCAAAGTTCAAACTCACTAGGACTCTATTTTGTTTTTAACCTATCAGGCCTCATTCCATTGTACAGTTTAATCTAGATTAATTTCATGAGTTAAGGAAAATTATTTTCACCAAAAGATCTCCAACTGAAACGCTGTAAGACAGCCATCAGATGGTTTCCCTGGTCAAAAGTTTCCATTATCTTACTGGAAGAAATCAACCTTTTGTGTCTGTCCATCTGAATCTTTCTATCTAAATTTAAACTAATACTGACATTACAGGTTTCTTTTTCTTACTGCCAATCCTATAATTCTATGCAGCTGCCAACATCGAACCTCTTTCCTGATACTACTTTCAGCATCATCCTTAATATGGGAACCTAAGCCCTTAAGGAGGCTTAAAACTATCGGTGACAAGGAGCAGACTCCCTGCAAGTTCTGGCTCTAACAGCTACCCCTAGAAACGTACTGTGGGTGAGAACTTAGCCAAGAGTAAACCTGATGTGAAAATCAAAATTTGTTTTTTTTAATTAAAAGATTACTTTTATACCTTACAATATATAAAAGGGGCATAGTGCCAACAAAAAAGCAAATTATAACACTGCTCTTAAAACCTTGCTTCCTTAGCAGGGAAAAAACAGGTGGTTAATTATGGAATAGGAAGGACTGTAAGCAAATTAGTCTATCCTTTTCGTTTTATCTATGTTTAAGGCTTTGACTTCTTCCATTTTACTGCTATTGGAAATATGCACATTTTGCAAACTTGTATGTATAAACACAAGACAAGAAACCCATAAGGCTAAATACTAGCTAGGAAGCTTTCCCTACCTCACTTCCTGTGAATTTGCAGGGAGGCAGAGCTGGTATTTCTCCTTTGTGAGTGCATAAAGAGTCACCGAAATGAAACTTTGCTAACTCAAGCAGTTCATCATGGGAAACACCTAAATTGAAGGAAAATATTTTCACATCTACCAGCGGTACGGTTTACAATAAACGATAGGTAGTATAATGTAATGTACATAACGCATGAACTATCTGTACTCACTAAAAGCCATTTATTAGGAGTAAGCTCGCACAGCACACTTACTTCCTTGGTGTTTCAACGTTTGGGCTTGTACCGCTTTCTCATTTTGTAAAGTAACTCAACAAGTTTTCATCAACAGACCAAGTATTCACAGCTGAAGATAATAAGACAGCTTGAAAATACCACTCTTCATACAAAATCATGTTATATTAAACTGTAAAACTTCCTAGAATGCAAACTAGCAAAAAAAAGTCAACTTTCAGTAAATTATTTTTTAAAGTAGAAAATACACATACAGGCTCTATCTCATCTAAAGAAAGCTAGATATACAGATACACTTCATTCTCTGAACTCTGCTATCAGAACTCAGGAACAAAATATTATCATCTACATTTCTGAATACATCCATACCTATCCAAATGCTCACCACTTGCCATCCAAAACTTATGAATTACTTGGAATCTATATCCCTTACTAGCCAAACCTGGCACCCAAATAGATTAAGTCAGTGAAGGATTCTTAAACACAAACTTATGAAACAAATTTAGGCATGTATTTAATACAAGTACTTTAAACACACTGCCACGCCAAAAAAAAAATATTTTTTCTTTGGGGCCACAGTGTTTTATTTACAACGATCCTTTCTGATTCAATGAAAAATTTATTTTTTATTGTTTTCTGTGCGTGAGTTATATGCAACTTGAAAAATAGTTCACTTGGCTCCCAAGGTAGAGACCTGAGTTACATGTTTCACGAGGCCCTGGGCTCAACATTAGTTAACTACAACTCACATGGCAGTTAATGTGTTAAAAAAGATTGCCATACAATTTCTTTAAATGAAACATTTATATATATCCGTATTTTTCAAACAAATCTGTGGTGTAAAACAAGACAGTGTATGATATAGTACATTGTTTTCAGAATTACTATGTAGGACAGCAACCTTGGATATCAATCCAGAGGGTAACAAAACGGTTTATGAAGACCATGGCAGTAGAAGGATGCCAGAAGCACACAGTGAAAAAGTAAACATGCACAGTTCTCAGTACCTGAGACAATCGCTCTGTTTTATTACCTTCACCTACTAACCCTCCTGGTTGGATGTGCCAGATATTCAGCTCTTCCTCCAACACCACTTCTACTTACTTACCCCAATCTAAAAGGCACGACAACCTACAATTTTTTAAAAATGAAGCAAGGATCCAAGACCAAAACTCAGGTCAGCAGAGACTTAAACTGGCCTATTTCACTGAATTTAAGATGCCATCATTTATAAGGCACATCATTATTGATGTACCAACAAGAGAAAATACTAATTAATCTATGACAGGTCATTAACTGTAAGATATCCTAACTTCAGCAATGTCAAAATGAACCCATGAACCAAAATAGAAATCATTGTGTACACATGCCACCAACAAGGACAGACAGGTCTCAAACACCTTGGTTGTTGAGGCCTCATCTAACCATGAATCTCTTCCCATTTCCAAGGCAGTTTAAGCCCCTATCAGCACCAGCCATTTTAGAAACAACGTTACTCAAGAGAATTTCAGAGCGCACTGCCTACCATACAAAGGTAACATGATTTAGCTAAAAGCTACAATGAATGACGTTTTCAAGATACTCAACCTTCACTTTGATCTTTTCCATTACCCCCAGGTAATCAGCTCCAAAATCTACCCACAGCAACTAGAATTTTAAAATAATTTCTAAATAGAGAAAAATTAAATTTACAAGAACACAAAAGAACATTCCATCTATCTTCAGTTTGCTCTAAATAAACAGAAAAGAAAGTTGGAAACCAATTAAAATGTACTGTTTGCCTAAATTCAGACTGCCAGGATATCTGGCAGAATTGCCTTTCATTCACTGACTTCAAACATGACCCCAAGGAAACCTGATGCCACCTGCATGTTTGGATTCTCGTTAAACATTCTCATGGCTCCCTATGTGCTTCTCTTTCTCAATAATTAGATCAAATGAAGGAACAAATCAAAAGAATGAACATTTGAGCAACACACCCATTCCATGCTTGACCAAGGATGAAGTTGGTTTTCAAGAAATAATTTAAAATCTCAAGAGATTCTCAAACTGCAGAACACTATCTTCCAAGTACAATTGTTTCCCAGTTTGCTCATTTGCCCTTTTCTTGCAAGAAAATTCCACTATGTATAGACACCTATGTATTGAACAGTGCGTTGACTTTTTCTAGAAATGAAACCTACTAAAAAGAAAATAGAGGGAAAGTCTGGCTCCAGTGCTCCACATTCCCCTTACAAGCGGTCCCCAACCTTTTTGGCACCAGGGACTGGTGTCATGGAAGACAAGTTTTCCACAGAGCAGGGGGTGGTGAAGTGGGGTGCTGTGGGGGTGGAGGGCAGTGAAGAGCTCAGGCAGTCATGTGCCACCCATTTCCTAATAGGCCACAGACCAGTACCAGGCCATGGCCTGGGGGTACTTAAATTCGGTAATTTGCTCTGTAAATAAAAACTCTTAGGATATCTCCCAACAGGACCAAACCAATAAGCACACCACTGCAACAACTGTGTTTAAAACATTTATAGAAATGTAAATTGACTAACCTCCAGCAGCAGCAAGCACTATTCTTGGCCCCTTATAATGTGTGGTTATATAATCCACTAAATCCTTACGATTTATAGATCTGCAAGTGGAATAAGTAAAGCAATTTGAAAAGAAAACAAAAAAGCACAGATCTTTATATAACATACCTGAAATAAAATTGGACTTTAAAGGTATTCTGAAAGTTAAATGCAGTCAGAAATAGGACATAGGTGACAAGTATCAAAGAACTTCAACTTTTTTACATCAAGGAAAAAGACAAATTTGATACCATTACTTGTTAATTTAAGAAGTAGCTATGAGCCTAGACACCTGGGAGTCAGGTGGGACTAAAGTATAGCTAACTACAATTTCATTCAGATTATCAGGGAGAAAAAAACGACTTTTGAAATATACTTTTTGAAAGTTTATAAATGTTAATTTTCACAACTCATAAATTCTTCCCCCTAAAAATTCTGAGAATTATACCTACTTGATATTTTCAGTTGGTCCCAAAATGGTCCGTCCAAGTGCAGTATTCTGATAAGCTGTGGCATGAAGATAATCAAAAACAACTTCTTGTAAATTGGTTTCAACTTCCTGCATCTCTCTAAGGATTACTCCACGCTCACGTTCAATCTCTGCTTCTCCTAATGTGCTGTTTTGTATTATATCAGCAAGAATTTCTACAGCTAATTGAAAACAAAACATAAGAAACACTAAGAATCTTACTTCCACTATTAAAATCTATTAAGCCAACATCAGAAACCATGACACATATCACTCGATACTGACTAAATGTATTAACCTGAAAAGAAAATTACATTTGATATACCTAAAAATATTAAAATTTAAAATGTAAAATATAAACCCCTGTGATACAGAAGGGCTAGAATGAACGACTCTTTAAAGAAGCCTGGTCTAGCCCTTTGTTCTTGGATCCCTAATCAGTCCTGGGTTTAAAACTGTTTCTGAAGAAATCATTAAAAATCTTACCATTGGTTTTTTCAATTCAAACCAACATACGCCTCGTTGTTGTCATTTTTGTTGGTTTTAATGCAAAATTTAGGGAACCATATTAAATTTTTAATTTTATTTATTTACAGGTGGTAAGTTTCTTGTTTTGTTGTTATTTAGATAAAGCAAATGAATCTGAGTCAGAAGACATGCATTTGTGTCCTTAGTAAGCCACTTACTAGCTATGCAATACTGGACAAGTCAGACCCTAGGCCTCAATTTCCAAAACTGCAAAGGAGCAATACCTACCTAATTGCTATGCAGATCAAACGCATAATACATACACAAAGGTACTTGTGTAAAGTGTCATTCAAATGTTATTAGTGAAAGTCTATCAGGAGTCCAAAATTTCAAAGTAATAAAGTTAACTGCAACTACACAAAGATCTGAAAGATTAATAATTTCACCAATTAGCTCTAAAACTGCCAAATTTTATTATTACTCCTTCCACTGGGAAAATGTTTTGTGTAGTAACTTTGACTTCAGATATTCAAAACATTCTACAAACACAGTAACTACAACAAACTGCTATGCTATGCTGTCAAAGTAATTATTTTATTTTTACAAAACAAAAATTATCCTATTGCTATAAAAATAATCATCAATAATCTTAGAAGTGGATATTTGTTTATTTTGCTCAGGACCAACAGTTTAATAAAAGCAAGGAATAAAAACAACTATAAATGTTTTACTACATAGGTATGGCTCTGGAGGAAGCAGGTTTAAATCAAGTGTTAGGGCCCTATTTGCGCAAGTCTTCAAGCCTAAAATAATCATTTGTCATATTTGGAGAAAAAAATAAGATCAGCTGTACCCCTGCCCAGAGTTCGGTTCATTTGTTCACATTTCTCAGGCTTATTCTTTTACAACAAAAATGATAGAAATAATACCAAATTATTTCCGAACCCTCGTGAAAATTACATTATCTGCAGTATAAGTAATAATACCTCTTGGCAAGTCTTTAGAGAATGCTTTCGCATAATATACAGTCTGCTCTCTGGAGGTATAGGCGTTGAGATGAGCACCCATATTTTCAATCTCAAGTTCCAGATCCAACTGGGATCTCTTTTTGGTGCCCTTGAAATGAAAGAGGAAAAGCAAATTATGATACCTTCCTTTATCCTTCATCTATTCTGAACACTTCAGATAATGAATATGGAAGACATAAGCAAATATATCAGTTTCATGCAGGGCCAAATTTGGTTTCTAAAGTACATCAGGCTTTAGAAATGGTATAAATTCAGATGACCCTTGCAACCCAATAGAAAATCCTTGTTTCAATTTTACAAAGCAATTATCAGTAATTATTTCCGGTATTGTGCTGGAAAAATAAAAACAAAACATGCTATATTACAGAAATAGCTCTCCTTGCCTTTTTTTTAATATTTTTCTAGTGTATATATTGTATCTCCTTACATTTAAAGAATGAGATTTTGTGCTTACTACTCATAAGACAATGCATTTTCGTAAAGTCAGTCTTACAACTTGCCTTGAAAGCCATATGCTCTAGAAAGTGAGCTGTTCCATTATTCTTCTCATTTTCGTATCGACTTCCAGCATCAATCCAGAGCCCAACCTTAATGCAATCAAAGAAAAATTAAATAAATAATTTTATTTCTTTGGGGGGTGGGAAGGAAGTCTTTCCTTTTTCTGACACTTTCTGGTCTTAATATTAAAGTTTTCTTTACCTGAGTGAATTGACCGTTCATTCCCAGGTACTGTAAAATTTAAAAATTCTGATCAGGGCGGGCGCAGTGGCTCACTCACGCCTATAATCCTAGCACTCAGGGAGGCCGAGGCAGGAGGATTGCTCAAGGTCAGGAGTTCAAGACCAGCCTGAGCAAGAATGAGACCCTGTCCCTACTAAAAATAGAAAGAAACTAGCTGGACAACTAAAAATATATAGAAAAAATTAGCCGGGCATGGTGGCACATGCCTGTAGTCCCAGCTACTCGGGAGGCTGAGGAAGGAGGATTGCTTGAGCCCAGGAGTTTGACGTTGCTGTGAGCTGGCCTGATGCCACAGCACTCTAGCCCCAGGCAACAGAGCAAGACTGTCTCAAAAAAAAAAAAAAAAATTCTGATCATTAGGCTGCTTCTGGGTGCTATAAATATCTACCTGCCAGTTTCACTGAGCATCCCAATTCTTAGCCCAACTCATTACTATACCCAGTTAGTAACTGTGGTATGAAGAACATCAGAGATTTTCAGAAAACTTAGGTTCAAATCCTGGCTCTGTCACATATTAGCTGTGTGACCTTGGACAAAACCACTAAACCTTCAAACCTGCTTCCTAAACTATAAACAGATGTGACAATGCCTACTACAGAGAAGGATTTCAAAGACCAATTAAGACGATATACGTAAAAACACCCGGCACAAAGTAGCCCAGCAAATGCACCTCTTTCATTGTCAATACTACTAATAATAATAATAAGCTATAAGAATCAGAGGCAGACAGTAAAACATGGTACACATGTGCCTAGCATCTAAGTGTCACTGGACGAAAGGTTCACAACTCATAGGAACCTGTCAAGGAAAAATAACTGCCACCATTTTCCAACCAAGAGCCCATGAAAGACAATCAACCATTTGCTCTCTCCTAAATGAGGGGTCACTCAGAGAAGGCTGCCTGAATCACTTACTGTGCATGTTGAGAGCCCAGAGTCTTCAGAAGCCACTCTGAGTCCATTTTCCAAACGTGTTACTCGTGTTTCAGGAACATTCAGAACAACTTGTGTAGCAGCCTGTGTACTTCTCAATCTGTCCCCTCCAAAATATGACTGGTTGTGGGTAGCGAGTAGGAGAGAGGAAGCAAAACACATTACTAATGTTCTGTTAAATGTCGATTAGAAAACCAATCTCAAACAGACTCTCTCTATAAAATCATCTTTCCTCCTTTCCACTGGGATCCACCCTTTTGCCTGGCCTAGAAACTTCCTTCATCAACCACTGTCCTAAAGCCAGCAACATAATTATAAACACGCCCTTCGCTTAGGGAAGATGGGCAGTTATGATTACCTGGAGAGAAACTGACTTTACTACAACCTCACCTAGAAATGTTTTATATTCATTAAAAACAAGCAGGGGAAAAAGCCAAAAATAAAAAAAAGGAGACAACAACTCAAAAATACCTACACACAACACAGAACTGAGACTTCGGTTTTCACTGTTCAAGAAAAGCAACAAGTTTTGAAAAGGGTAGAAAAAGAAGATGGGCCGATGCTCAAAATACACTCTTTAGCTGATTGGCTTGTTGACTATGCACTACTCGCCTTTCAGCAGTTTTTCTTTCCCTTTACACATATGTTAAAGTCCCATATAGCTTGGAGAAAGCATGAGAAAAATGCAAACACAAAATTTTATTTTAGCTATCACCAGATTAGCGGGAAGCCCAGCTGAGGATGAAGCTCAGTTTTAGGCAAAAAGAAAACTCCGGGGCGATAACTATCTCACTTTTTAATTTCACGCAATTTGCAACCACATTTCTAGTGGTCAACAAGCACTCTTTATAATGACTCCTGAAAAGCTGGGGGGAGGACCGACAGCCAGGGTCATCCCACCGTCACTGGCAGGTCACGTGGCGGATGGCCCAAGCCAGCCCGGCCCCGGCCAGTTAAGCAGCTCCAGGCCGCCTGCGCCCCGCGGATCCCGGCCGAGGAGGCCCAGTCCGGCCCGCTGTTGGGATCTGTGGCGCCGACGCTCAGGTCCGCGGCCCCCAGACCACGGAAGGGAAGCTCACCGGCCCGGCGGCACCTCTAATCAGTACCCTCTTGGTGAAACCCCAGAGCCGCTGCCGCGCCGCCGGCAACAGCGCGGCTCGAGCCGCAGACGCCGCCATCTCTGCTAGAGACAAAGTGGAGGATGTGTTTCCGGGGTCGCGACCTGAGGTCCCAGAGCAGGAGGCGGGCCCCACCTTGTGGCCACGGTGGGAATGACAGCCTTTGAAGCGGTCTTGGAAGGAATGGGGACCCGATCATGATTCTGAGCGGTCTGTACCAAATAAAGAATTAGGGAGTCTGTAGAAGCCGTGTATCATCAGTTACTTTTATCGATCGCCTACGACGTGCAAGGCACAAATATAGCGGAGTTAAAGATAACCTGATGCTGCATATTATCCCACTGAGTGGAGGGAATTGATTGGAAACAGTGGAGCAAGATACGTAACTCACTGTCTTTAAAGGAAGCTTCTAGTGGTTGAGACAAACGTGGTGAGGGAAGGAAAAGGCCTATCAGAGTTGGCCCCCATTCACTTTTCAAACCTTTCAGTCTGGCTCATCCCATTCCACATAAATTGCCCTTGGTAAGGTCACTTAATTGCTATAAGACAGTTCCGTTGGCAGGATTTCATATTGTTGGCCATTTTGAAATTTCTCTTTTCTCATTATATTCAAGAGCTCCACCTCCTCCTAGTTACTTCTCCTTCACCTTCTTGAACTCCTCTTTATTCACAGATCCTTTAAGCCTGTGTTCCCCAACCTCCAGGGTCCGGGGCCTGTTAGGGACCAGGCTGCAGAGCTCCACTGCTCCCCACCCCCGTCCGTGGAAAAATTGTCTTCCATGAAACTTAGGAAGCGGAGGAGGAGGCCGGGGGAGTGAAGCTTCATCTGTATTTACAGCCGCTCCCAATCGCTGGCATCACCGCCAGAGCTCCACCTCCGTCCACCCGCCACCACCACCCTTCCGTGGAAGAATTGTCTTCTATGAAACCGATGCCTGGTACCAAAAAGTTCGGGGACCGTTGCTTTCAGGAAACTAAAAATAGCAAGCACATTTTTAACTATGAGATTACTACAATTATTATGCTTATTTTATATTGTAGAAACAAATGAAATAACTTGCCTTACGGTTCCTCTGCTAATGAGAGGCTTGTGCTCTGAAACAGTGCACTGTTTTTCCCTAAAAGCTGACGTTCCCCAGGGTTCTGAGCCTCTTCTTCTACCCATTCTCCCTCAACTTAAGGACCTGTCTGCCCAACCCAGGCCTTTCTTTTGAGCTCCAGGCCCACTTAACCATCAACTACTAGACAACTACACTAGAATATCCCATTGGCACTTCAATATCGCCTTGTTCAAAAGGGAATTAGTTGTTGGCCCCAAATCTCTTCCTCCATTCACCCAGACATGCAAATCAGAACCCCGATGTCATCCTCAGCTCCTCCTTTTTTCCGCTTTCCGCGTTTAATTGATACAACCCTTTCCTGCCTTTTCAATCTGCTCCAGCCTCGTTGTCAGTTGTTCACATTGCTACCTATGGGATCTTGTTAGAATGCAACTCTTACCATGGCAGTCCCATTATGAAAAAACCTCCAGTAACTCCCCTTGATCAGGATAAAGTAAAGGCTCCTTAGCATGGCAAACAGGCCCTTCATGACCTGACTCCCATGTATCTTTCCAGGCTCATCTCTGTCCCCCTGTCCCCTCTGCTATGATTCACGGGTTCAGCCCACAAGCCCCCATTACGTAATAAAGGGTGATCAAGGTTATTCCCTCATGTTTCTAAAACAAATGTATGTTAACAATAAAGAAATACAAACATGCATACGTGTATACAGAAATATTTAGGTATAATCACAGGAAGCATCTGGGAAATTTTAGCAAGAATTGATATCCAACTTTTAATATAATCAATTTTATTAATTTTTTAGTTATTATTTACAGTCATTATCTTAGAACATAACCAGAGTAGGGCCAAGAAATCAAAATGCCTGGCAACTACCAAAATGTCCCTATAGCCCCAACAGTACCCATTAGCATTCCCCCCTCCCATAATTGAATAAGGCTTGGTACTTGTCCTCTGGGTCCTTGTAATTGTGCTCAGAAGACAGCACTGCTAATAAAAATAACTTCATCTGTTAAAGTGTCTCTTCCTTTTGTGGCTCCAGATTCACTCCTCACCCTTTTTCACTCTACTCTGTGCTCTGGGGAACTGGCCTGCGTTGACTGTGTGGATTCATCACGCTTTTAGTTGGGTTTAGCCAATGAGAGGCACCATTGGGACACAGGAATCCTGGTGATGTGAGGCAGACGTATGTAACTCCTCAGTGTCCTTCTGGAGGGGTCGATGCCTGTCTTTACCAAAGACCCAGCCTTCTTTATCCAGCTGTCTTTTCTGAATTCTGGGGGCCAATTCTTTCCTTTCTACCTTTGGTCTTAACTTGACACAGGTCTCTGCTGTTGTTAGTTCTGGAATTCTCCCCCTTGTTGGTTTCTCTAACACCTGCCCTACATTTGTAAATAGTCCCTTTATTAAACCCTCCTCAAATTAATCAATTTGAATAAGCCAGGAACTAGCCTAATAACAAAGTTTTTAATTTAATTTGTGTTATTCAGTATTATTAATAATTTAAATCAGTATTACATTTAATATTTGTTAAGTTGTATTAGGATTAAAACTGATTCCATGGGCCAGGTGCGGTGGCTCATGCCTGTAATCCTAGCTCTCTAGGAGGCCGAGGCGGGCGGATTGTTTGAGCTCAGGAGTTCGAAACCAGCCTGAGCGAGAGCAAGACCCCGTCTCTACTAAAATTAGAAAGAAA
>NW_012148841.1:4374257-4388159 GCF_000956105.1 Propithecus coquereli | reverse complement strand
GCTAATTTTTTCTATATATTTTTAGCTGTCCAATTAATTTCTTTCTATTTTTGGTAGAGACGGGGTCTCGCTCTTGCTCAGGCTGGTCTCGAACTTCTGAGCTCAAACAATCCGCCCGCCTTGGCCTCCCAGAGAGCTAGGATTACAGGCGTGAGCCACCGCGCCCGGCTAATTATTTTGTTCTTGAAGTTCGGTGACTAGGATATTGCTTAATGTTGAGTAACTGTTGTGTCAAATGATTTTTATCAAAATTTCCAAAAACACAATGTTTTTTCATTCTGCATGTTCACTTTTTCCTTCATTTTAGGGAAATTATCTTTGAACATATCTCTGACATTCTACTCGATGAGTTCTCTTTTCAAGGATAGCAACTATCCTTATGCTGAATTACTTTATCTGTCTTCCATATTTATTAATATCTCTCTAATTTCTTAAGGCTTTGTCATTTTCATCTAAATATTTTGTGATTATCTCAAGCCAGAAATAGATCTACACAGATGTGCCCTACTCATTTTATTTTTTTTAGAGACAGGATCTCACTATGCTGCCCAGGATGGAGTGCAGTGGTAATATCATAGCTCACTGCACGCTGGAACTCCTGGGCTCGACCCATCCGCCCACCTCAGCCTCCTGAGTAGCTGGGACTACAGGCCTGAGTCATTGTACCTGGATTGCCCTACTAATTTTTGACAAAGATGCAAAAGCAATTCAATTCATGAAGAACAGCCTTTTCAACACTCCACTCCCAATGAATCTCAACCTAAACTTTACACTTCATACAAAAATTAACTTTAAATGGATCATGGACTTAAATCTAAATCGTAAAACTATAAAACTTTTAGAAAAACATAGGATAAAATCTTTAGAACATAGGGAGTTTTTAGACATGACACCCAAAATGTCATAATCCATAAAACAAAATTAAAAGTTTTTGTTTTACAAAAGATGCTGTAAAGAGGATGAAAAGACAAGCTACAGACTGGGAGAAAATATTTGCAAACCACATATTCAAGAAAGGCCTTGTAGGCCGGGCGTGGTAGCTCACGCCTGTAATCCTAGCACTCTGGGAGGCCGAGGTGGGCGGATTGTTTGAGCTCAGGAGTTCGAGACCAGCCTGAGCAAGAGCGAGACCCCGTCTCTACTAAAATTAGAAAGAAATTAATCGGACAACTAAAAATATATAGAAAAAATTAGCCGGGCATGGTGGTGCATGCCTGTAGTCCCAGCTACTCGGGAGGCTGAGGCAGGGGGATCGCTTGAGCCCAGGAGTCTGAGGTTGCTGTGAGCTAGGATGACGCCACGGCACTCTAGCCTAGGCAACACAGTGAGACTCTGTCTCAAAAAAAAAAAAAAAAAAAAAGAAAGGCCTTGTGTCTAAATATGTAACGAACTCTCAAAACAGTGAAAAAAAATCCAGTTAGGAAATGGGCAAAAGACGTGACCGGATATTTCACTGAAGAAGAAATACAGATGGTAAATAAGCACAGGAAAAGATGTCCAATATCCTTAACCATTACAAAAATGCAAATTAAAATCATAAGATATCACTACACATGTAGCAGAATGGCTCAAGTGAAAAACAGCAATAACACCATATGCTGTGCAGGATGCGGAAAAACAAGATCACTCACACATTGCCAGCGGGAATGTAAAATTCCAGAGTGGTGTAGCCACTTACCATAGAACCCTGTAATTGAACTCTTGGGCATTTATCCCGGAAAGATGAAAACTTATGTTTACACAAAAACATCTACATAAATATTCGTAGCAGTTTTATTCATGATAGCCAAAAACTGGCGACGACCAAATGTCATTGAACAGGTAAATGGTTTAACAGACTGTGGTACAACCATACCATTGGATGCTACTCAGCACTTAAAAGGAATGAACTAGTGAGAAATGCAACAACTTGAACCTCAATGGAATTACAATCTCAAAAGGCTATCTACTATATGATTACATTTACGTGACATTCTTAAAAAGACATAATTATAGAGATGGAGAATAGATTAGTGCTCTCTAGGGGGTGGGGAAGGGGGGGCGGAGCACGGCCATAAAAGGGTAGCATGAGAGGTCCTTGATGGAATCATTCTCTATCTCAACTGCAGTGGTGGTTGCATGAATCTACACATGTCAATAAAATCGCATAGCATTAAATACTCACAAAAGAATGCATGTAAAACTGGTGAAATATGAATAAGATCAGTGGATTGTATCAGTATTAATTTCCTGGCTGTGATATGATATTATAGTTTATGCAAGATGTTACCATTGGGGCAAACTGGATGGAAGGTATGGAAGCTCTCTCTGTATTATTTCTTATAACAGCAGGTGAACCTACAATTGTCTCAAAACGAAAAGTTTAATTAAAAGCAAAAATGAGGTTACATTTCTAACAAATGTTTTCTATTATAGGAGGGAGGCACACTGGGGGAAGAATACTGCATTCTATCTATTGACCATTATGTACCACAGTCACGCATTCAGATACACACACACATACAGCCAGTCACAGGGGTTCTGACACAAATTGAAATAGGAAGAGAATTTCAGAATTGTTCATCTGACCGTAACTAATAAGATAATAAAGGGAATTACAAATGAATTGGAGCAAAAAATCTTTGCATGTTTCATAAAGCTTTCCTGATCCAGCCTTTTCTACAATGGTCCCTAGTGATGAGGGGGAGATTAGTGTGCTACAAGATGTGTAATGTGACAGTTTGGGTAGCTCCCTGAATCTGGCTGTGGTGCTGGCAGCCTTTGTGCACAGTCTGGATTCATTGAAGGACTTCGACTTTATTCCTTTTTGTCTCTTGCCTCCTGATGGAGGTTAACTGAGTAGGAGGCAGGCCCTGAGTTGAATGTATAATTGCCATGGGAACCAAGGCGGCAATGAATCCCTGGGAATGTGGCCCACGGCCCCCGTATGTCTGTTGTCAAAGTCCTTCTTGTGCACTTTTCTATGTTCTGAATGCTTCTGAGTTTGAGCAAGTGTGTATGTATCCCTGCGTGAGTATGGGCTTACTGGTTAGCTGATTTGTCCTTCAGGACAGAAACAGAAGAAAATATGGTATACTTTATACAAACAACTTGACATCCTTCAAGCTTCTGGTTTGTGCTTATTAATTAGGAATCAACTACAATTAAGTATAGTAGAAGAAAAGTAATTTCTGAAAAACTTCCCTTTACCCCCACAGAAGCCACCGTGTATCCCTTCCACAGGAAGTTAAGCCCAGCATTTATGATACTAATTAAGTCTTATTTTCTGCCTTGATCAATTTCATTTCCCCCTGGTCTAGATGCCCCCACACTGTGAAGATCTTTCGGTGCCCAGTGGTCTTTTTGGGGTGCTTGAGTCATGACTGGTCTCCTCATTTTGTTCCCCATTGTTCTTCCATTTAGTGCTTCTTGACCGACACTGGACTGATGTGTGCCGAGTTTCTGCCCCTGGCTTTCACTCACCCCACACCCCCCTCCTGGCGATTCCACCTGTCTGTGGTGGAGTCTGACAGGGCCTTCAAGACAAACGTCCTGCACGAGATGTCCCCAGGGGTAATTTCAGTGAAGGGCTTGGTAAAGTGGAAGCAGGAGGAAGGGGACAGAGTCCAGATTGGAATTTAATGTGGGAAAGCCTCAATACAGATCTCAACACAAATTTCCTTTTTCTTTCTTTTTCTTTTTGAGACAAGTTCTGGCCCAATCATAGCTCACTGTAACCTTCAACTCCTGGGCTCAAGTGATCCTCCTGGCTCCTCCTCCCCAGTAGCTGGGACTATAGATGTGAGCCACCATGCCCAGCCTCAAGATGCTATTCTTGAGACACGGTCATAAGATTCTTACAGAAGTAGATTGAACCTGTTTCCAATATCTGCTCAGTTATCTAGTATCTGAAAAAACAATAGAAGATTCAAAAAATGTAGAGATGGTGATTTTACAATTAAGTCACCTATTCTGCTCTCAGATGTCCATGATTAACATAAAAAAAAAGATAATACAATTAAGTCACCTAGAATATTGTTTTAGTGTTGATTTCTAGGGAGAAAAGCTAGTCAAGTCAGTTTGATTATCTGCCTGGGTCTCTCTTATATGCATCTTTCCTTTTTTACCTCTGGCTGATTTCACCAAATTTGAGTAGAGAGCTCTAATCCTGATGTAGAAATTTAATGGTAAAGGTATTTTTAAAAAATCGTACTAAATCCATAAGCCAGCATGAAACTCTGCTATTACTGATCACTTTTTAGTTTCAATTTGTGATAGGCAGCATTCTAAAATTACCTCCAATGACCCAAGACCTTGTAGAATCCCTTCCCCATGGAATCTCATTCCTATGATTAGGTTATATTATATGGCAAAGGTGAAGGGATTTTTCAGATATAATTAAAGTTCCTAATAAGTTGACTTGAAGTTCATCAAATAGGAGAATATCCTGGACAGCCTTTACCTAATCAGGTGAGCCTTTTGATAGCGGTTCTAGAGGTTAAGGGATTCTCCTGCTGGCCTTAAAGAAGCCCCTAAGAGTTCTACAGCCATAAGGAAATGAATTCTTCCAACAACCATATGAACTGTGAAGAGACCCCCAAGCCATAAAAAAGCCCCCAGCCCTGGTTGACACATTGACTGTAGCTTTGTGAGACCCTGAGCAGAGTACCATGGGAACTATGAGATAATAAATATATTGTTGTAAGCCACAAGGTTTATGTTAATTTGCAATGCAGCAATAGAAAACAAATACACAATTTAATTTCTAGAAGTTTGTCTGGCATTGCAGAGCGGCTGTTTTGTTACCTTGCTTTATCGTCAGTCCCTTTCAATGTACTCTACCAACCAGCAGGGACAGACAGAAAAAAAAAAAACACCCCTTAACACTAGGCTCTAAACCTGTGTTTTGCATATCAAAGGGGAAGATGGTAAAAATATAAATTCTCACCTTGATCTACCATTCCCTGCCCAAATATAAATTTTCCCCATCATAGACAATTTATTACCAAATTCTGTTACTTCTACCCTCCAAAATATATCCCAAGTCCATTGTTTTCTTTCCATCCCCTTTCCACCCTCATCTAAACCACCATCTCTTACAGCCTAGATAACTACCAACCCAGCCTCTTAGCTGGTTTCCCTGTATCTTCTCTCTTCTTTTTCTAACTCATTCCTGACCAGTCTAAAGGGATATTAAAATATTTAGGGGAGGCTAGGCACAGCGGCTCACGCCTGTAATCCTACCACTTTGGGAGGCCACTTGAGGCTAGCAGTTCGAGACCAGCCTAAGAAATAGTGAGACCTCGTCTCTACAAACAATGTTTTAAAAATTAGCAGGGTGTGGTGGCATCTGCCTGTAGTCCCAGCTACTTTGGGGGCTTGGGGCAGTAGGATCGCTTGAGCCCAGGAGTTTGAGGTTGCTGTGAGCTAGGCTGACGCCACGGCACTCTAACCCGGGCAACAGAGTGAGACTCTGTCTCAAAAAAAAAAAAAAAAAGTTTGTGGATTTTTTCATTTTCTATATGTTTCCCTATCAGTTGTGAGAGTGATGAGCTGTGAGCTCTGTGAAAGTGGAGACCACACCTGTTTCATCTTCCTCTGTGTCTCCAACACCAGTACCAGGTCCAGTACCATGAGGGAGCTCAGCAGTTGTTGAACGAATGAATGAATGTGTGAATTTGGTGTCTTTCTTCAAGATGAGAATAGCTGGCAGCGGAGATAATGCTTACATTTTCTCTTGGACCATGACTTGCACGGGGCTCAGATAGGTCTCAAAGTCCCAGCTGAGGTTTAGTCTTCTGACGGTGCTCCCTGACTGCCTCCAGCTCCTGTCCATTGGCACCAAGCAAAGGGTCTCTTCCCTGGAAAGGGAGAAATAGCCTCTACACTAACAAGAATTCTTACTATGATTCCAGTAAATTAATATCTGTATTCAATAGAGATGTTATAATAGTATGATCCTTTTTAGCTTTATTATTCATATCCAGTATATTTAGCCCCTATTAGGTACAGGTACTATTTTAGCTTCTGTGGCTATAGTAACAATAGTAGGCAGACAAGATCCCCTACTCTCCTGAAACTCGGTGTCTACCGGAGAGAAACAGCCACTGACAAAGGAACATAGCAGGTGGTGATGAGTGCTATGAGGCAAGGTGAGGAATGGCAAGGGGTGCTGAAGTGCAGACATACTCAGATGGAGTGGGCAGGGAACGCCTCTCTAACTAGGCATCATTCGAGTTCAATGGCTGCATAATTATAACCCAGTATATAGTCATATAATGATAATAATATGGTAATAGTAAGTACACTGTATTTCTTTATGTGTTTCTAAGTGGAAGCACTTAGAAAACTATGCTACATTAACTTACATTCTTGCTTCTTGAGAAGAATCAGAAGGAGGAAGAAAAGGAAAAGGCAATAGATATAGTAAAGGGGTGGTATTTCTTTATTCACCTCACAGCAATGGTAAAACTGAGGTTCAGGGGCATTAGGCCACTGCCCAAGGCACAAAATAAGTAAAAGTCTGTACTGTGAACCCAACTGAGGGCTTTCTGACTCTGAAATCCCTGTTTCTTTTTTCCCCTTATATTTTATGCTCCCTGTCTCTCCAGTTGTTACTCTTATTTAATTCAGAGTAAATATTTGGACTAAATATAGACTAAATATTTATAAGTAAAATTTTTAGTAAATAAACTTCTATGCTTGAATAAATGTCATAATTGGATATAAACCTTAAAGTTCTATCAGCCTGATGAACCACTGTCAAGTCTGTGGTATTTTATTGAACATCTATAATGTGTTGAAAAGTGATCTCACCATAAATAAAGGAAATTCATAGAAGATGAATTTTGTTTTGTTTTGTTTTTGTGGGTTTTTAATTTTGTTTTTGGTAACAACAACAACTGATGACCTAATAAGTCCAGGCTCATGAACTGGACAGTCTGTTCTGTGTCTGGAACAGAGTCATCAGTATTTATTTACTTTTTGATAATAATGACAAATGTATTTTATGCTTTATTGTTCTTAAAGCACATTCATATACATTATCTCAGTTTCTTCTTGCAATACATCTGTGTATTAGTGAAGCAGAAAAAAATATATCAGTATTTCCTTTTTATAGGTATAGCAATAGGGGCTGTGACTAAGTGCTTGCCCAAGTTCATGTAATTAGTAAGGGAGAAATCCAAGACAAGAAACTAACGTTGTAACTCTAAATCCAGTGATGCTTCAGTATCTACTCTCTTTCAGAGGAGGAAAAGCTCCATGGCCTGGAGGATGGGAGGCTTGTTCTAAGATCAGACGGTCCCTTCTCCAGCAACTCCTGAGTCAAGAGTCAGGTTTGGGGCATAGGCGGTATGGGTTGGGTGAGATCTGTGGATCTCGACCTGTGCCCCTCAGAAAAGCAGTGCTGTGTGAACAAGGCACCCTGCCCTTGAAATCAGCACAGGCTTCTTCCCCAGTCCCACTGTTAAGCTAATGGATAAAATGTTTCTCCAGGAACTCTTTTCTGAAACATGTCAAAGTGAATGAACCAATAGCAAGCAAATCTTAGTACCTTAGTATTTTAAAATATTAACAAATGTTATTAGGAAACTTTTGTCTTTTGTTTGTGGTCAATTTTATCAAACAATTGGGTTTCCTGCTGGCTCAGTTGTTCCAGGTTCATCTGATGGAATTAAATGTATCGGTGCTTCAAGGACTAGCACAATAGCCTCTCTGTCTGTAGTCTCGCATCCCTTAGACCCAACCTACCCAAGAGTTTGCAGTGACTCTTCATCATCTTCAGGATGAAACTCAGACTCGTTCACAAGGCTCCCACAACCCGACCTTGCCAGCGTGTGCACCTGTCAGGAGACTGCCATCTCCTGTCAGTCTCCACCAGTCACGCATAGCTTAGCTTCTATGATTCCTCCTGTGGGCTTCCATATACCCTGTGCAGTTACCATATTTTGTTAATTTTTTCAATTGGTAATATATTCACATGGTTCAAAATTCAAAAGTTTCAAGAGAGTAAATGATAATATGCCTCCTTTTTCCCCTGTTGCCTGGCCAGCCATTTCCCTTCCACAGAGGCAACCAAATTACCACTTACTTATGAATCCTTCCAGAGATTGGCCAGTGTTTTCTCTATATTGTTTTTCTTCCTCTTTCTCCTTCCTTCCCTCCTTCCTTCCTTCCTTTTACACAAATGGTAGCATATTACATTTAACATTCAGCTAAGGCCAGGCGCGGTGGCTCACGCCTGTAATCCTAGCACTCTGGGAGGCCGAGGCGGGTGGATCGCTCAAGGTCAGGAGTTTGAGACCAGCCTGAGCAAGAGCGAGACCCCTGTCTCTACCGAAAATAGAAAGAAATTCATTGGACAACTAAAAATATATAGAAAAAATTAGCCGGGCATGGTGGCGCATGCCTGTAGTCCCAGCTGCTTGGGAGGCTGAGGCAGTAGGATTGCTTGAGCCCAGGAGTTTGAGGTTGCTGTGAGCTAGGCTGACGCCACGGCACTCTAGCCTGGGTAACACAGTGAGACTCTGTCTCAAAAAAAAAAAAAAAACATTCAGCTAAAAACAATTTCTCTCAGAGATCCTTCCATAGCACAACATAAAGATCTTCTTCATTTTAAATATACAATTATATAGGATTCCACTGAATTGATGCTCCATTGTTTATTTAACCAATCCCCAACTGATGGACAATTAGTTTACTTCTAATTTCTTGCTATTATAAACAATGCTACAATATATGACTGCACACATGCATCAATTGGTACATGTCACATTATATTGAAATTATCTCCTTACCAGTCCAGCCTTAGGCTATAGGTTCCCCCAAGACAGGGAATGATGCTTTATGCATCTCCAAATTTACCTGCTCTAGCAGGGCCTAGCATGTTGTAGGTGTATAGTTAAGGAAGGGAAGGAAAGGAGAGAAAGGAAAAAAAAACAGTATATAGACTAAAGGTGTTGTTTAAAGAATCAGCTAATCTCCATGTGCTTTGCCACCTGGACAGGTCTGAGAAGCACTAGACTGGTGGCCCTTTAAGGGTCTGTTCTGATTATTGTTTGTACTCCTGCTCCCCCGATCCATTCTCTGTCCCTCTCTAACCTGATCCATGCACCCAGGTGGAAGCTGAGACTTACCCACAGCATCATCTAGGCTCCCTACCTCCAGCTCTCTTGAGGTTCATCCAATGGGAGGCACTGCCAGGGTATGCAGGGTAGGAGAAGAGAGAAATGGAGGTACTTTCTGCTTTGTCCCTGCCTCAGTGGCTGTGTCTTCCTCTGGGTAGGACTAAGCTCCCTCAAGGTGGTCCCTGCTCCACAGTTCCAGGTCTCCCAGCACTCACAACATTGTTTCCTGCCCTTGCCCTTCAGGGCCAGGATAGTAACAACCACTCTGTTAGTTCTGGGTGCTTCCTTTTCCCCTCTTGGATCCCTTAACCCTGCCCACATCCCTGTAAATCATCTTGCCGTGAACTTATCTACAGATAAACTCTTCACATGCAATTCTGTTTTCTGCCAGGACCCTCACAGATACAGGGTTCCTTCTGAATCAGAGATCCTACCATTCTCAGTCTTGGTAGAGAGAGAGCTTCTCAACAGCATTTTGAAATATAACAAAAGCTGGCTACACAAATAGTCAAACCATAACTGATCCCTCAAAGCTTTATAATAATGATAATAAAAAGTGCTGGAAAATCCCCCTTGTTCTACTGTGACTACTTTACCAGCATCGGCATTTGTGATCTGGCCTGGCATGTTTAATAAAAATGTGGCACAGGGTTTAAAGAGTATTTCAATGGCTTTCGCCTAGAGGTTCTTTCCACTCATTGAAGCAGCAGATAGAAACAGAAAAGATAGAGCAAACAAAGAAGACCAGAAAGGTTTTATGTGAATTAAGCAGTATTCTGCATTATACATTCCTTATAGTGTATATAGTGTTTTCAGCGTGTACATTTCTTGCATAGCTTTTCATTAGCAGGCTGTGAATTGCATTTTTTATGTCTATAGGTTGCCCTCTAACCAATTAAGTTGAAAATCAGGGAGTTTTTTTCTCTCCCACGATTAATCACTGAGCAATATCCTGAAGAGTCTTCAGGGCACTGAGATTGATTCTTTGTACTTTTGAGTTGTAAGGAAATCTGGTTTAAAGTAAAACATAATGGCTGCGGCTTGAAATGTTGCTCAGCTCATTAGTAAACCTCGCGCTTTTGAAATTGGTGATTAGGATTTTCCTTCAGGGAGGATCAGGCTGCAATGTCTATACACACACACACACACTTTTTGCTTCTAGACATTAGCTACCAAGAATATTAAAAGACATACAAAAAGTAGGCCTGTCACTTTGTCTCAAATCATTCAGCGTCTAAGATAAGCAGAACCTTTCTCAGGCATAGAAAGAGAATTTGAATGATTCATGAAATCCCTTTTCCACATTAAAAATAAATGGATAAGGGGAATGACAAAGCAAAATGTTTCCTTTATTTGCAGCAAATAAATAGAAATTCCTTTGGGAAAATATATGCCATCTATATGTAAATATATATGTACACAGGGAATGCAAATACTTTCTCATCTATAACTCTACCTACAGACATTCCTTTAAAACCAGTATTCACATTAATTTATAAATTTATTACAGTAACGTGTTTGTTTTTAGACAAATTACTTGCACTTATCTTACATAAAACTTTGTATATGTATATGTATTTTTCTTTTAAAATATTTCATTGAGAATGGCATTCACATAGCAATAATATAATATCTTTAATTTTAATCATATAGGAACATTGCACTCATGTATTAGATTAATGCATTCCTTTCTGGTTGATTAGAGAGATGATATTATCTTGAAAAATATGCCAATGCTGTGGATTTAAGCCTCTTAACAGTCATTTGGTCATCTTTTACATTTGTGTTTTAGTTCCCCTAACACTTTAGTATGTTGAGCTTTATCAAGTGCATATGACCAACTTATTCCAATGGGTAGGTTAAGATGACCAAGCTTCTATGGAGAGCTAGGCCCAACTGTTTATTTAATTATTGTATGTAAAGCTGATATTATTATTATATATACAACTAATAATTTATCTTAGTTCAGGCTGCTATACAAAAATTACCATAGACTGGGTGGCTTAAACAGCAGACACTTATTTCTCACAGTACTGGAGGTTGGGAAATTCAAGATCGGGGTGCTGGCAGATCCAGTGTCTGGTGATGCATTGACAGCTGTCTTCTTCTTGCATCCACACAAGGAGGAGTGCAGAGAGAGGAAGCTAGCTTTCTCCTGTCTCTTCTTAAAAGCTCCACCCTATGACCTCATCTAAACCTAATTACCTCTCAAAGGCCACATCTTCAAATACCATCACTTTAAGAATTAAGATTTCAACATGTGAATTTGGGGGGAGGACACAAATATTAGTCCACAGCATCATTACTTAGTTTATATAGGAGTTTATAGTTTCCCATGACACCTTTCTCTCCTAGTCCTTATAACAATCTGGTGATATGGCTAATACTATCACTGCTCTTTTACAGATGAGGAAATTGAGGCTCTGAGAAGTTAAACTTTCCTAAAATCACATAGCTTGCAAGAAATCAAGGTGAGATGCTAAAAAGAACCCAGAACTCTGACCAAATTCTGTGTTTTATTGACGCCACTATCCTAAGGCTTTATCTCACAAGATAACTGGCTAAGGAATTTCATTTCTCAGAACAACTTTTGGACTTGAATTTTATGATACTAAGTGCATGAGTTAGTTCATTTAACATCAAGAAGAAAAACCTGTTCAGGGAGAATCTCCATAGGATATCATTCCGATTCTGCTTTAGAGAATCAACATAGAAATTGGGATACTCTTTACTAACATAGCACAACTTAGTGAGGCCTGAAATACTGGTCCTCAAACAAAGAATGTTATCATTTGAATCACCAACACCATTTTCAATAATATCCACCTAAGTTGTCTTTATTAAGTTTAGTATACACTCACTATTTTCCTTCATTGAATTATCTTAATAATCCTCTTAAGAATCTTTTCAGGAAGATATTATTGGCCCCATTGTACAAGTGAATGCAAACCAATGTCCCAGCCAGGTAAAAATAAGAAAGCATTGTCTGTGTGGATGAATCCTCAAAGTGAGGATCTGTAGAACTCTTAGCTTTGGAGGATAAAAGAAATTTCAAGATAGCAAGCAGTAAGGACCCTTGAAGAAAGAACAGGGACAGTTTTTCCTTAGAATATTGGTTAGAACCAGCAGAAAAGCACCCGTATGGCAAAATGGTCACTTCTGCAGTCTATGACTCAACTATCCCGTCTGGAGTCTATCAAGCAGGAAAATGATTAGATTAGGCTATGGGCCATGTGTGGATTTGGCTTTAAAACCCTGTATCACCTCCACTCACCAAGGCTCCATCCCAGAGTTAAAGCCCTCCATGTTGGATCAGTTCCCTGTTGGACAGTAAAATCAGCTGTGTGCTCACTCTGTCCCAGAGACTATATTTTTCCTTAATGTTATTCTTATTATTATTACATCGATCACACAGAGAGTCAAATGGGCAACTTATTTCAAAACTGGAAGCTACTGAACTTTCTATAAAGGATTTATTTAGTTATTTATTCACATTTTGGCTACTTGCTCTGCGACAGACACCATACCAGACCTGGGTGTCCAGCATGGTGACATGGCGCCTGTTGTCACAGGAGTCACACTCTAGTCAGGAAGACAGATATCCAATAAAGAGTCAAATGCACAGGTGCAAAGCTGAGATTGTGACAGGTGCTAAGAGGGAGAGCTGTGCTTCACTGTGTGTCATCAGCACCTTAAGTACTCACTGAAAGGGAATTTGGCCTATTCAGGGAGGTCTGGAAAGGCTCCTGGGAAGAAATGTCATCCAAGCCAAGAAGGGAAAAGAATCACCGGAGGCAGCAATGCAGGCAGAGGGTACAGCAGAGGCTGTCAGAGGGAGGAAGAGGATGAACTCGTGGAAGCCAGTGAGTGCAAGTGGGAGTAAGGTGGGCAGGGTCTTGTTGCCCAAGTGAGGAGCTTGGTCTTCATCCTAAGAGGTTGACAGGCCCAAACTTGTACAAGGAAACTCTGGCTGCTGTACATAGAAAATGCGTCAAAGGATAACAGAGTGGGTGCTGGTACACTAGTGAGATGGTGACTGCAATAGTCCATGGAAGACTAATCCAGTCCAGAAGATATTAGTTCTTTTTGTTTTGTTTTTATTTATTTATTTATTTTTATTTCTGCATATTATGGGGGTACAAATGTTTAGGTTACATTGCCCTTGCCCCCGCCCCAAGTCAGAGCTTCAAGCGTGTCCATACCCCAGATGGAGTGCATTGCACTCATTATGTTTGTATATACCCTTCTCCCCGCCAGAAGATACTAGTTTTAAATTGTGGAGTTAGGAAGTTTGTCACAGAGGTATCTTCAATTCCACCTTATTTAGTAGGCACCAGTATTTCTTTTCTTTATTTTCCTCTTCATTCAGACTTTCTCCCTTAGTCACTGTTGCTCAGTGTCACACACGACGGGGCCTGCTGTAATAATAGGTGGAATGCATTATGGAATAAAGGAATGGACAAAAGCTTAGTTATTATGCCCTCATTCTGCTTGTGAGAGAAAATGTTAAACTTTGGAGCAGCACCATATGCAAAGAACTGATAAACGTTTTAATAAATGTTTAATGTAAATACATGACTAAGAAATGTTTTTGATAAAATGCATTGTGTTTAATAGCTCTCCTTCTCCTTGAACCACAAGATCATATACTTTCTGATGTTTTTTTTTTTTTTTTTTTGAGACAGAGTCTCGCTTCGTTGTCCGGGCTAGAGTGAGTGCCGTGGCGTCAGCCTAGCTCACAGCAACCTCAAACTCCTGGGCTCAAGCGATCCTTCTGCCTCAGCCTCCCGAGTAG
>NW_012148841.1:4358698-4373875 GCF_000956105.1 Propithecus coquereli | reverse complement strand
AAATTTAATATGTTAAAAGTGGTCCTCTAAGTCATGGGGGTCCAAGTGGCCTCTATTTCCTTATTTGTATAAAAAGAAGACTGTGTTGGGTAAGAGCACATGCTGTAAACAGGCTGACTGGTTTGAATACCCTTTTACTTACCTCACCAGCTTACCTGACGGGGCTATTGGGAGAATTAAATAGGTTAATACATATTATAACACTGAGTACAGTAGCTGGCATATAATAAGTGCTCAGTAAGTGACAGGCATTACTTTTATTACTACTTTCCCCCCAAATATTATTTTCTAATAAACACATTGTTATTATATGCAAAGTTATTTTTAAACTACAAGTATGATCAGCATAAGAATGTTAGCAGTGCTTATCTCTAGATGCTGGGATGGATGGTGATTTTATCTACTTCGTTACATTATACTTAAATGTATTTTTCTAAGTTTCTAGAGTAAACATGCATTATTTTATCATCTAAAATGTTCTTTTTGGACCTGCTCGTGTAGGTAGTGGTTCTCAGGAAGTCGCGGAGCTGCACGTCGCCCTTGTCGGTGGCCAGCTGGTGCAGCTCCAGGAGGCTCTGGTTGACGCTCTTCTCCAGGCGGAGGGCGCGCTGCATGGCCTGCAGCCCGCCCTCCCAGTCGTCGCGGTCGGGCTTCCTGATGTCGCGAAGGCAGATGCGGCCGCCGCGCTGGTTCTGCAGGCCCATCAGCTTCTCCGCGTGCTCCCTCTTCTCGTGCGACTGGCGCAGGAAGTAGCGGGAGAAGTGCTTCAGGGCCACGTCGTCGCGGTCGAAGTAGAAGGCCATGGAGAGGTACACGTAGGAGGCGCGGAGCTCCACGTTGATCTGGCTGTTAATGGCGGCCTCGCAGTCGGGGTGGTAGTTTTGGCGCACCTGAGAGAGCGCGGCCATGACGGGCAGCGCAGGCGCGGGGACCATGAGGAACACGAGGGCGCCTCGGGAGCGCGGCCTTTGGAGGGGACAATGGAGGCGTTGGCGGCAGCGGGGGCCTTGGGGTGAACCCAGGGAGGCTGAGGGCGATGGCCGGCGGAGGGCAGGCTCCTGCTCGGCTGGCGACTGGCGGGTAAATGGCGGCGGGTCTGCCCGGAACCGGAAGTGGGCCTGGGGGCCGTTAGACACGCATATATCTTTATATATCTTTTGTATTCAACTTTATACACCCTGTATATTTTTAACTTTTGAATTTTTTATCGAATTAAAACTATCATTGAGTACACACTATGTAAAAGACGTAACATTTAGCAATTTACATATATTACCTAATTTAATTTTCCCAATAATCCACAGAAGTTCTTTTATGCCCAATCATAGACAATGAAACAGTGTTGAGGAAACAGTCTTTGAGAGAGTGAACATCTCACTTCATATCTCATAGAGCAGGGATTCAAATTCAAGTATATCCTTCTCCACAGCTTGTATTGTTAACCATACTTTTCTTCGGCTTTTCACACTTCTTCCAAACTGCCGAGCTTGCTCTCACTTCAGGGTCTTCAACCTTTTGGGTCTCTGTGTCTGGGAATGCTCTCCCCGCCATGGTGGAGTGATTCATGCCTTCTACTAATTGGGATCTCGGCTGAAATATCACTTCCTCAGAAAGTTATTTCTTGTAAAAAAAAAAAAAATGTTCTTTTTAATTGCCTTCTTCCTAACTTATGTTACTGCTACCAGGTAGGTAGAACAGTTAGAAAAACAACAACACATAGTACTTAAAATTCCTCCAGATGCCTCATCAGGAAGAAAGGATGACTGAGCCCAGTGGCTCGCTAAGTCCGAGTTGAGCTCACCTCCAGGATAATGTTGGCAAAACAGTACCAGCTATGCCTGCTTCTTATTACTTTTTAGCTCCCAAACATAGTCAACAACAAGCTGACAGCTGTGTTTTTTTGAGAATTGGCACATTATAACACTAATCTACAATCTAAACTGAAACTGTCTTTAGTGAACTGTTTAATGCTAAGAGAAGCTGAACTCTCCAGCTCTTTAATAAAAGAATATTCCAGATTAATTTAAAGCAATGACTCCCCTGCAACCCTGGAGTACTTTAATCCTGTCATTTGTGGGCTCCATTGCCATTTACAAGGTCAACAGATCAAAGTTTAACCAGATTTTGTACATCTCAATGTGGTCCTCAATTAAAGGCTTTAGTATAATAGTTTTACTATCCTGATACTTCTACCAATATGAATAGGCAAGAGGAATAAACAGCATTTCAGGAACCGGACCTGAAAACTGGTTGGGACAGGTACTCAGAGAACAGCAAGGCTACTTTTTTCCTTTTTTCGGGGCTGATTTTTCATCTTTCAGTGCCTGAAACTGACAGGGTGGGGTCGTCTGGGGAGGAAGGCTGGGAGATTCCCTTTGTCATCCAGCTGACTCTCCTGCGTGCTGTGTTACATCTGGACCTTGGTTTCATTAATAGATCTTCCTATCATCATTGGTGACTGTGACCTTCAGCCCTACCCTCTGAAGCAATGTTTGTATCATAACCCAGTTGAGAACACTGAAGCATGCTTATAAAGTCATAAATGACAGAATGGTGGAGGAACAGAAGTTTCTGGATGACTGGACTGGATAAGGCCCAATTACCTTGGATAAAGCAGCTCCAGCCAGTGCCTTCTGACGTCACCCTATTCTGATCTTTGTTAAAACCAAATCATATCCCTCACCCCCAATTACCTTCCATGTTTAAAACTTGAGAGTAGCTTTCTAGTGCACTTAAAATAAAAGCCAGACTTAGGCCGGGCACGGTGGCTCAGGCCTGTAATCCTAGCACTCTGGGAGGCCGAGGTGGGTGGATCGCTCAAGGTCAGGAGTTTGAGACCAGCCTGGGCAAGAGCGAGACCCTGTCTCTACTAAAAATAGAAAGAAATTATTTGGACAACTAAAAATCTATATAGAAAAAATTAGCCGGGCATGGTGGCACATGTCTATAGTCCCAGCTACTCGGGAGGCTGAGGCAGTAGGATTGCTTGAGTCCAGGAGTTTGAGGTTGCTGTGAGCTAGGCTGATGCCACGGCACTCTACTCCAGGCAACAGAGTGAGACTCTGTCTCAAAAAAAAAAAAAAATAAAAAAATAAAAGCCAGACTTTTCAGTGACCTGGCCGTGCCCACCTCTCCAATTTCATTTTCTGCCACTCTCCCCCTTATTCCCTGGCGTTCACTACTCTGGCCTTCTTTCTGTTCCCTAACACCAACCTTGTTCCTGCATTCAGGCCTGTGCTAGACTGTGCAAAGAGATTTCGACCGGAGTAACTGAAAGACAGGAATTGATAGTAGGAGAATGTACTTTGTTGTTTTTATAAATGCATTCTTTTTGATTCTAACTAATGCCATTTGCTTCTATAACCGTGCTTGCTTTTAGTTGTTTGTTAAATATAGGAGTAAGAGCAGGAGTAACTCCATGACAGGTTGTGCCTCAACATAATGCCCAGTGCCAGGAGTGTAAAGTAGAGATACCAGGCATAACCGCAAAAACCACAAACAGGAGAGAGCCAATCAGAAGAAAACATACCACCAGCTCACCATATCAGGGCATTGCAGCTGTACTCGGCCAGCATTGCGGCTGTTGTTGACCAGCATTCTTGGTCAACTGGCGCTGGCGCGAAAATTGAAAATCCCAAGGCTTGGAGCCAGCCAATCAGGTGTCAAAACAATCAGCCACTTTCAAAAGAACCAATGGACTAAGGGGGGAGGGGGGATGGCGTGCCCAGCGTATCGTGTAAAACCTGCGTGTCATGTGCCACCGGTGTGTCGTGTGCAAAAGAAAGTATAAAAGCTTCACTTTTACCCCGGGGCGGGGTCCTGGTTCATAGGGAGGCCACTGCGTTGGTGCTCTGGGACTTGGGCCCTAGCTCGAGCTAGCCAATAAACTCCTTTGCCATTTGCGGCCTCGGTGACTCCGCCTCTCTGTTCCTGGGGCCGAGGGGAGCCGGCTCTAACATAACTTCTTTCCTCATCCTTCGGATCTCAGCTTAAATGTTTATCTTTTCAGAGGCCTTCCCTGTCTGCCCTATTAATTCCCTCCTCTCTAGCCCAGTCTCTCCATCTTATTCCCTTATTTTTTATCTAATGGAACTTATCACTAAATAAAATTAATTTTTCATTTGCCTTTTTATCATCTTTCTCATTAAAAAGAAATCCCTGAGGACAGAGTCTTAGTCTATACTACCAGCACCTATAACAATATCTGGCACATAACAGGTGCTCAATTAATATCTGTTGAATGAATGAATGAACACATTTTTGTCAAGTGACCCCACCCACATTTGAGGAGACCAGGAATTGCTATCCTAGTCCAAACTGTCTGTTAGGCTAGTCATGGCAGAGCAGAGGCCTACGAGCGGTCTGCATGAAAGACCTGCCCAACAGTGGGCTACAGATTGTGTGAGGCTGATAGCCTCCCTATTCACGTTAGAGCATTCTGAATCCAAAATATAGAGGCAAGGCAGTAGAAATAAGTAGCTGCAAAGGGGGTGATAGAAGCAGAGTTAGTGGAAAAGCAGATAGAGAGGGGGACAAAGACATATGTGGGCCTCAAAAATGTGGGTGTCACTAGCATTTGGATTCACTTTGGGTTGTCAAAGATGGTTAGAGCTACAGCTATATCCTATATGCTAAACATTTGTCTAGTTTCCTAAGAGGCTTTTTCTCTATATCTTTCAGTAAAAACTGAATTTTTTTTGCTACATGAAAGAATATTTGACAGAGACAAAAATTGGGACCTAAAATTCCCTCAGAAGTTTAGGGTTATGGGCCTGATGTACTACATTAAGATTTCTAGGCCAGGTGCAGTGGCTCACGCCTGTAATCCTAGCACTCTGGGAGGCTGAGGCGGGCGGATCGTTTGAGCTCAGGAGTTCGAAACCAGCCTGAGCAAGAGCGAGACCCCGTCTCTACTAAAAATAGAAAGAAATTAGCCAAACAACTAAAAAAATATATAGAAAAAATTAGCCGGGCATGGTGGTGCATGCCTGTAGTCCCAGCTACCCAGGAGGCTGAGGCAGAAGGATTGCTTGAGCCCAGGAGTTTGAGGTTGCTGTGAGCTAGGCTGATGCCACGGCACTCTGGTCCAGACAACAGAGTGAGACTCTGTCTCAAAAAAAAAAAAAGACAAAAATTTCTATGGTGCAAACACAAAAGCTCTCCATTTATGTTTAAAGAATCAACTGTACAAATATGAGATTAGTGGAAGACTAAACAGCAATCTGAAAGTGATTTTTTTTTCACAGCTGCAAGTCGCTTATATAAATAAATCAATAGTGTGATGACTTAAAAAAAAAAAGTAATTCCATCCTGGATGAATGAACACTATAAGACTACAGTGTTGTATCCTGGAGAAGAGCTCCTCCCTCTCCATTCTGCACAGCCAACTGCACCTGAAATACGGTGTTCCACTCTGACTGAAATGTAATGAGAGGAAGCCCCAGGCTAAGTCTATTTGTTTCACTGCTGGAATTCAGACAGGTATAGGTGTGTTTGGCTGGTTGATAGATAAATGTGCCTCTTGGGAGAGAATACAACCAAAAAGAAAAGTCAGGCCGCTAAACTTGGCCCAGTTACAAAGGCTTAATTGTTGAGGGAAGGAGTAATCTGGGCATAAGTTTTGCTTGTCACTTGAATTTATCTCCTGATTCAGGCCCCAACTCCACCTCCCCCTGCCACCCCATATACTCACAAATTCATATCTGATTCTTACAGAGAGAAAATAAGAGTAAAACAACTAAAACAGCAATTTCATCAAAACTCTTTAAGACTTTGGGACCTTGAAGGAGGTGTCTAAGCAACATACCCTTGGTACTTGTGGAAAATAATCAACCATAAGGAAATAGGAGTGGTCTTCTGACTTTGCCACAGAACTCTGACCCTTCTTGGGTGCTGGTGCCACTAGTAATGGAAGCAGCAGAAGTGTCTGATGCAGGGTGCAGAGCTCCAGGGAGAGGTAGGTGGTACCAGCAGGCAGAGCTGGAACAGGAGGGCAGCTGCGGAGACCAAGAGCACAATGAGATCCCCCTGAGGGCTCAGAGAAACCACCAAATACTCCCCCAGGGAGCTGGAGTTGTGATGAACTGTGACAATCCCACAATACGAAAAAGGGCCTGGAAACACCAACAAATGAATAACAATTGAAAGCAATTTGAGCTTGGAAAAAAGAAAACAAGGAAAAACATGATTGATATCTTTAATTGGGAGTAACTGGGAAGTGGAAAGAAAAAAGAACATTTGTAAAGTGCTTACTCTTCATTCATTTGTTCAACACTAAGCCAAAGGCTTCCACCTTTCTTACCTAATTTTATTCCCACAGTTATTATTCCTTCCATTGTTGAAAATGAGAAAATTGAGGCTTAGAGAGTTTCAAGAATGTGCCTGATGTCATGTAACCAATAGGTGGTTGAGATACGAATTATGCCATAAATCCAGTGGCATGATAGTAAATGTTTAATTACCAGCTGTCTAGGAGAAAAGAAGCCCTGCTTTGTTGTGTTTGCTGATTTCTGTGATGTAAATACTTCAATCCGATCAAGGCTGATTCTTTCTTCCTTCCTGCCTGCCCCCCTTCCTTTTTTTGAGACAAAGTCTTGCTCTGTCGACCAGGCTGGAATGCAATGCAGTGATCATAGTTCATGGCAACCTCCAACTCCTGGGCTCTAGTGATCCTCCTGCCTCAGCCTCCCAAGTAGCTAAAGCTAAAGACATGTGCCACCACACCTGGCTAATTTTTTGTACATACAGGGGTGTCAGTACGTTGATCAGGCTGGTCTCAAACTCCTAGCCTCAAGTGATTCTCCTGCCTCGGCCTCCCAAAGTGCTGGGATTAGAGGTATGAGCCACAGGACCGGGCCTCTGATTTTAAGCTCCCCACGTAACATCATTAGACACAGGATTGTGAAGAGATGCACACAAACAGCTCTTCCAAGCTAGTATGAGCCAATTCCAGCTTATTACCTTATTTATTCCCAGGTCTACATTAGTTCCTTCCTATCATGTTTCTTCCAGGATCAGACTTAGTATTCACAGGGCTGAGGATGCAAGAGCTAATGCCCAGGATTACTCAAAAAGTAGGATAGGCTGTCCTGAGTGGCTGGCTTCTAATCCTAGCTCAGAGACTGCCAGGTAAGGAGTTGCAGGAGAAGATTCATACATCAAATGAGGGTTGTCAGGGTTTCCAAGTCTTGTGGCACATCAGAATCACCTGGAAAACTTGTTAAAATACAGATATGAGGAACATAGCATAGAGGTTAAGTGCAGACTTTGGGACCAGACAGCTTATGTTCAAATCTGGCTCTACCCCTGCCTGGCTGTGTGACCCTGGGCAAGTTCCTTAACCCATCTGAGCCTCAGTTTTCTCACTGATACATGGTGACGATAATAATACTTACCTGGCAAGATTGTCAAACAGGTTAAATGAGTAAACATTTGTAAAGTGCTTAGAACAGTGTATGGCACATAGTAAACACTATGTAAGTATTAGCTGTTATTATTGTTGTTATAACTGAGACGTTTTATGGAGTCCAGCTCATCTGTCTGTATTTTGAATAAACTTCTCCAGTAACTTTTATGTCACCAACTGGGCTTATTCATAGACAATCTGGGGAAGTCACCACAGTCTATGATTCTTGCTCTTTGAAGAGTTAAGTAGCTTCTTGTAGGAACCAAGACCAATCTAAGAGTGAATCTCAGAACTGTCCTTGAGAATCTGGGATGTGACGTTCTGTAAACCCCTAAATTCACGTGGTTGTCTTGGAAAAGCTTTCACAAGTCCTTATCCTTTCATAAATTGTAGGATCTGGGTCTGAGTTGTTACCACACAACTCTTGTAAAACAAAATAAGGAATAAATAAAACTTAATCCACAAAGTTTCATCTTAATTAACAATGGCATAGAACATGACTATAGGTCAGAAATTAATCAGAATTTCCACAAAGCATTATAATTTATGCTAATTTTCCCCTCAATGTACATTTACATGTACATTATAAGCCTATATTTCACTTTTGGCCCAGTTAGGGAGTCCTCAGGGGTTTACCTTTGCTGTCCCTAATGTCAGAATTAAAACAGAGACTAGTTTGTTTTACAAGAGGGTTAATTGCCAGTCCTTAAGGCGGAGGAAACTCTGTGCACAGGGAGTACGCAGTTCTACACACCAAGCTGGTAAATATGTACCACCTGATGAGGGGGCCTTTGTGTATTAGTCTGCTCCAGCTGCCACAATGAAATGCCACAGACGGCATGGCTTAAACCACAGACATTTATTTTCTCACAGCTCTGGAGATCAGGATGCAGCGTGGTTGGTTTCTGGTGACAACATTCTTCCTTGCTTGCAGACAGCCACCTTCGTATTGTGTCCTCACATGCCAGGCAGGAAAGGTGGGGCAGGGAGAAGATCTCTCTTTCTCTTCCTCTTTTTATAAGATGACAGTCCTATGGGACTGAGACCCCACACTTATGAATTCATTTAACCTTAATTACCCCCTGAAGACTCTCTCTTTATGTATAGCCACATTGGGGGATAGAGCTTTAACATATGAATTTGTGAAGGGGAGGAATACAATTCAGTTCATAGCATTTTGCTTTCAATGGAAATTTGGAAATTTTGACTTTGAAAATAAGGATTACATTTTTAAATCCCCCCAGGCTATTGTTAATTACTGAATGGTATTTTTTAAGCAATATAACGTCACATTAGAATTGTGGAAAACAAGAAAGAGAATACTCTAATAGGATCTCTCCATCCAACAGGCATGGGCCTAAGTCTTGCCTCCACATCTTGCTAGCCTTCTGCCTTCAGAAAAGTTACTTAGCCTCTCTAAATCTCAGCTTCCTCATCTGTAAAAAGGGTATGATAAGGTTTAGTGCTTGAATTTGTTATAAGGATTAAATAAGAATTGTAAAGCACTTAACTATTGTCTGGCATGTGGAAAATGTTCCATAAGTGGCACATTAAAAAAAAAAGCTGAATCTTAAATGTAAAATTCTAAATCAACACAAGTATATAGTATAAAATAGCAAAGGAACACACAGAGCTAACTACATCGTAAGGGCTGATGCATGATCAAAGACACATTGTAAATTAACATTGGTCAATATATTGAGAAAAGTGTGATTTCGTAGGTTTTCTAGGTGTGGGGAATTGATAACCTCTTTTCTACTGAAAGGAAGTTGTCAGAGTGGGTTTGTACTTTGTTCTTTGCTTCAAGAGAAAGATACAAGAAGATATATCTGGAGTACTGAAAGGGTAGGGAGAGGGTATTTTTTATGCCTTAGAAGGAAAACTGAATATAGATAGTTTTATGAGTTGTTACTCAGAATGGTCTATAAGGACAGAGTCGTTAACTAGCTACTATAAAATTCTAAAGCTGTCAGCCTCTGCCTAGTGTCATGCAAGGATGCAGAGCTGACAAATCGTGTGTGGCTGCCTGCCATCTACCCCAGTAAAGAGCTTCTAATCAGCAGATTGCTGCATGAGGTAGCTTATAGGGTTAACTCCACTTAGACACTGACTTTGAAGCAAGGTCAAGAGAGATGCTAAATTGCATGTACAATGAGTACGAAGATAGCCTTGAATTAAATCTTCACATGAATCAGCCTGGTCTTTTTCTCCAGGACTCTGGATGTCTTGCTGAACCATTCATTTCCTGTGCCTTTGTCCTTCACCTCTGTCCCTCTTTATTTCCCACCCCTGCTCACCTTCAAGCAGGCTCTTCAGAGTTCAGGGAATAATTATTCATCTATTTATTCAGTCCATATGATGCAGAAGTTGTCTCAAGGAAGGGAAGAACGACCCCTGAACTTGACAGTGGGTTCTCTGCTTTGTGTGGGAAAGAATTTTGGTGCAAGCCAATTAGCAATAGAAAGTTTATTGGGAGGGACAGAAAACAGATCCTATTCTACAGACACAGTAGAGGTCCTTTTCCAAGTAGGAGGGGGACCCCTTATGGGGTAATGGCAAAATTTTTAAACGTTTAAAAACTCTGTACATGACCAGCATTGTCTTGTGGTCAGGCTATAATCATTAATGATAAACTGCTGTCACAGAAAGGTAAGCACGAAGTCTGTAAGGCATTCAGTTTAGTAATGTATCTATCCTTGGGTGGTCCAGGGTGGTGACTTGCTGGAGACTTCCTTGTTCAGGATGGTTAGTGTCTGGTATCAGTCAAAATGGCTGCACTTAGGCTCTCTTGACTACCTTCTTTTTGCCTTATCTCTATATTATTATGTCCATATTACATGGACATAATATGAGTGTTTGTGCCAGGCACAGAAGTAGGTGCTAGGGATATAAATATGGATCAGACAGAGTATTGGCATATGAGTAGTCCACACTGTGGTTTGGGAAACAGAAATGGAAACAAATAATCACACCATAATTTGTTAACTGCTTTAAAAGTTCTGTGAAAGCATCAAGGCATTCTGCTTTGGGCAGGTGGGACAGCCTCTCAAAGGAGATGATTCTTAATTTGAGTGTTGAGGGATGAATCAGAGTGCTCGGGAATGAAGGCTGGGAAGAAAATTCCAAGCAGAAGAAACAAAATGTGCATGAGCTTGAATATGCACGTGGTCAGCGTACAGGTTTCGTGGTGAACAGGGAGGCTGGAGAGAGATCGTAACAGCAATAATACGTGGATGTGAAATTCAAAGGTGAAACGTCTTTCTGCAGGTCTAGCTCAACCTACGAGTCACAGTATGGAGTTTAGATCTATAATCCTGTGTCTATTCATGCTAACTAGACAAATAATTTGTGTATATTTTATATTACATTTCAAGACCGTTTAAAGAAGACTGCATTTGTTTGATGACTCAAAACAACACAACAGTCTCGAGACGAAAATCTGAAATCAGTGTCACTGAGCTAAAGTCAAGGTGTCAGCAGGACTGGTTCCCTCTGGAGACTCCAGGGGACAATCTGTTCCTTGCTTGCTCCAGCCTCTAGAGGCTGCCCACGTGCGTTGGCCATGGCCGCATCCCTCCAATCTCTGTGCTGTTGTCACTTTGCCTCTCTCCTCCTTTGACCTTCTTGCCTCCCTCTTACAAAGACCCTCGTGATTACATTCAGGCGGTCTGGGTAATCCAGGCTAATCTCTCCATCTCAAGGTCTTTAATTTAATCACTCTGCAAAGACTCTTTTGCAATGTAAGGTAACATTCACAGATTCTGGGGATTAGGAAGTGGATATTTGGTTGTTGGTAGTGAAGGGGATTATTAAATTTACCACAGAGAACAATATTCTTAGTTCCTGTTAGTAAAAAAACACACCCGCTTAAAGTGCTTTTTTCCCTATTCTCTCACTCAATAACAACAATCAACACAGAAATCTTCTATGACCCCAAAATATGTGGAAATTTCTTCCCACCTGCAATCAATCAATCAGTTCTGCAGCAGATACCAGCTGGGTGTCCTCCAATTCAATTCTGACACTACCTTGAATACAGCGTCAGATCTCACAGGTTGAGGGCTCAGTCCCCAAGACTGCTTGCCCCCCCCCCCAGACACCAGTCACAAGTCCAGGCCTTTGGACCTTCTGACCAGCCAGCTTCAAGTTGGGGTTCTCACCTATTTTTGTAAGGCCATCCCTTTCACCACAATCCCTTCTTTGGGTTTAATTACTTTGCTAGAGCAGCTTACAGAACTCAGGGAAACATGAATACTGGTTTATTATAACAGATATTACGAAGGATATGGATGAGGAGATACCTAGGGTGAGATATGGGGAAAGAGGTGTGGAGCTTCCATGCTCTCCCTGGGTGAGCCACCTTCTAGGAGCCTCCACGCGTTCAGCTCTCCAGAAGCTCTTCAAACCCTGTCCTCCTGGACCTTTTGTGGAGACTTCATTGGATAGGCATGATTGAAAACCATGTAGAAATGTGATTGGACAAAAAGGGTATGAAGTAATACTAATAGACTGAGCAGGGAAACCCAGGAAGGCCTGTCTGTTCAAATTCTTCTGGGCTCTCAGTGCAACATTTCTTCCTCCAGGGTATCGGGTAGGACCCTCTCTGGAACGAGGGTCTTTTGACGCACGATCAGATTAGAGTCCTGCCTTGGTCAGGGAAGAAGGGAAAGGAGAAGGTCATAGAGAGAGAGGGATTCTGTTTTCTGAGGCCTGCTTCTAAGGCCTAAATCATCCCAACATTATATCAAGAGCTATGGCAGTTAGGTGCCAGGAACCATGAATGAATATACATATATATCATCATATCACAGTCCTCAAATTGGAAGCATGCAGCACATGCATAATTGTTTGTGCCTGAGGATTTGGGAATTCAAGGAAAGATGGGAAAGGCTGGGACAAGTAGCCCTCATTAATTATTCAGTCTGTGGAGAATCAGAAATGCCTGAGGGGTTTGGTCTGATCTTTGCAGGGAAGAAGGCAATAGTCTGTTCTCCCTCTGCTCATAATAAATGCCATCCCAGTTGAATTAACATTGTGCTAGAAATGTGCTTGGCAATTTTTTTTTTTTTGAGACAGAGTCTCACTCTGTTGCCCGGGCTAGAGTGCCGTGGCGTCATCCTAGCTCACTGCAACCTCAAACTCCTGGGCTCAAGCGATCCTCCTGCCTCAGCCTCCTGAGTAGCTGGGACTACAGGCATGCGCCACCATGCCCGGCTAATTTTTTCTATATTTTTAGTTGTCCAATTAATTTCTTTCTATTTTTAGTAGAAACGGGGTCTTGCTCTTGCTCAGGCTGGTCTCGAACTCCTGAGCTCAAACAATCCGCCCGCCTCGGCCTCCCAGAGAGCTAGGATTACAGGCGTGAGCCACCGCACCCAGCCATGCTTGGCAATTTTAAAAGCGTTGAGGGAGTCCTTCTGAAATTTGTGTTAACTGAAGACAAAGTCACATGACTGGCTGAACACTAGAAGTAAACTTTTTCATGTCTACGTACAAGAGGTTCATAGTTTCTGACTCTGAAATGACTCTGTGTACAATTCAGGACATGCTGAAGTCCCAGAGCAGAACTCCCTTAGACCCAAGTAAAAGAGTCCCTGCTCCAAGCCTTGCACTTGAGAACATATTCTGGCCTCCTTTAGCTGTGTCTCTCCCCACGTGTGCCAAGGAGACATGCCTGCTTGGAGCCCAACCTCCTTCCCCAACCACTCTTCAGGTGCCCAGGAATCTGGAGTCTTGCCCAAATGGCCTCAAGTTTACCTCTAGGGCTGGCACCAACCTCTTTCCCAGGTCCATCCTCTTGAGGTCAGGCAGTACCACTGCTGCATGCACCCCTAGGCCCAGGGGTGGCCAAGGGGCAGCTTTTTCTTGGGGATAAATGGTGCTATGGCCCAAATTCATATGTTGAAATCCTAACCCACCAGGTGATGGCATTAGGAGGTGGGGCCTTTGGGAGGTGATTAGGGATTAATGCCCTTATAAAAACAGCCTGAAGAAGGTCCCTTGCCGCTTCCACCAGGTGAAGTTACAGTGAGAAGTCATCATCTATGAACCATAAAGTGAGCTCTCACCAGACACTGAATCTGACAGTTCTTTGATCTTGGCGTTCTCAGCCTCAAGAACTGTGAGAAATAAATTCTTGTTGTTTGCAAACCACCCAGTTTATGGAATTTTGTTATAGTATCCCAAATGGACTATGAGCATCCACTCTAAACAGAAAAGCACAGAATTTTCAAGATGCTATAGATAACAAAGATGGTAGACTAATTTCTTCACTTTTGAAGCTCTCCCTTATATATTTGCAGTTATTAATCGACATGGAAAACATTATTTCTAAAAAGCTGAAATTCTTATTTTTAAAGTCATGAAGCTAATCAGCATTAGTAACTAAGTTTAACTATCTGGGGCTTAGATTTTACATTTTGAAGATCATATTGAGATCATTCAGTCTTTTAGATTAAAAAGAAAAGAAACAAAATGAAAAGAAAAGAACAGAAACAGAAAAGAAAAGAAAAGAAACCAGCCAGAGAAACATAGCAAGACCCTATCTCTACAAAAGATAGAAAAATTAGCCAGGCATGGTGGCATGAATCTGTAGTCCCAGCTACTCAGGAGGCTGAGGCAGGAGGATCACTTGAGCCCAGGAGTGGGAGTTTGCAGTGAGCTATGATCACACCACTGTGTTCCAGCCTGGGCAACAGAGCAAGACCCTGTCTCTAGTAAATAAATAAATAAATAAATTTTGTGCATCAAAGGGCACAATCAACAGAGTGAAAAGGCAACCTATGGAATGGGATAAAATATTTGCAAATCATATATCTGATAAAGGGTTAATGTTCATAATATATAAGGAACTTCTACAACTCAACAACAAAAAATCAAATAACCAATTAAAAACGGGCAAGGGACGTGAATAGACATTTCTTCAAAGATGATATACAAATGGTCAACAAGCAAATGAAAAGATGCTGAACACCATGACTCATCACAGAAATGCAGATCAAAAATCACAATGAGGTATCACCTGATACCAATTATGATGGCTATTGAAAAAAAAACAAGAAAAAAACAAATGTTGGCAGGGATCTGGAGAAATTGGAACCCTTTTGCACTATTGGTAGGACTGTAAAATGGTGCAACTTCTCTGGAAAACAATATGGAGGTTTCTCAAAAAATTAAAAATACAAGTACCATATGATCCAGCAATCTCACTTCTGGGAATATATCCCAAAGAATTGAAAACAGGGTGTCAAAGAGATATTTGCACACCTATGTTCAAAGCAATACTATTCATAATAGCCAAGAGGTGGAGGCAACCCAAATGTCCACTGATGAATGAATGAACAAAATGTGGTACATACACAGAGTGGAGTATTATTCAACCTTAAAAGGAAATGAAATCCTGCCACATGCTACTACATACATGAACCTTGTAAAGGAAAATACAATCTCAGGATCCCCAAGCTCATTATGCCAAACTGAGAGCTAAGCCTGAGAACTGAGTCATGCAGCACCACCATCTTTTTCCCAAATGGATAACATTATGTGATTTTATAACCCTGTGTCATAACTTTATACATAAGCCAGGTTTTCACAATGACAAAAGCCTTTTGCCCCTCCAGATAGCTGTCCTCACAGATTGCTTACAAGGAAATTCCTTGTTAGCCCCTAAACCTTTCAAGATATATAGCTCCCTGGCAGGGCACGGTGGCTCACGCCTGTAATCCTAGCATTCTGGGAGGCCGAGGTGGGAGGATCCCTCGAGGTCAGGAGTT
>NW_012148841.1:4348808-4358017 GCF_000956105.1 Propithecus coquereli | reverse complement strand
AAGCGATCCTCCTGCCTCAGCCTCCCGAGTAGCTGGGACTACAGGCATGCGCCACCATGCCCGGCTAATTTTTACTGTATACTTTTAGTTGTCCAATTAATTTCTTTCTAATTTTTAGTAGAGACAGGGTCTCGCTCTTGCTCAGGCTGGTTTTGAACTCCTGAGCTCAAACAATCCTCCCGCCTCGGCCTCCCAGAGAGCTAGCCTGTAATCCAAACCCCACTTTGTAGAGCAAAGGTCACAGATGCTTCTGTAGTTTGTGCTTTTCTGGGGCGTGTCCTTAAACTTTGGCTTAATAAACCTCAACTGATTGTGACTCTCATCTCAGTTACTTATTATTTGGGTTATCAACTTCAAGGACATAATGCTAAGTTAAATAAGCCAGTCATGAAAAGGCAAATACTGTATGATAGCACTTACATGAGGTATCTGAAGTAGTCAAATTCATAGAAACAGAAAGACGAATGATTACCAGGGGCCAGGAGGTGGGGAGAAAGGGTGAGCTGTTGTTTAACTGGTACAGAATTTGAGTTTTACAAGATGAAAAAGGTCTGGAGATCTGTTTCACAACAATATGAATATATTTGCCACTACTGAACTGTCGTCTTAAAAATGGTTTAGCTGGTAAATTTTGTGTTATGTGCTTTTTGCCAAAATGAAAAAAAAAAAAAAAAAGCAAGCATTGCTATAATACGAATGTTGAAGACTTTGTGTTCTGAAAAATACATAGTTTGACTCAAACAAACACAGGCAGCAGATCAGATTTGGCCTCCTGGTTTGCTGACTCTCCCTGTAACCAGAAGCCCGCCTTCATGTATTTTCCCCCAAGACCTTTGTATAGAGTAACAGAATATTATAAACTGCAAGTAGGCATAGAGACTTAAGAGTCATTTTGTGGGTAACAGTAAGGGGACTGGGGAGTTAGGAGGAGTATTTTCTAAGGTCAAAGAAGTAATTAATGGCAGAGCAGTGATTAGAATTTAGCTGCCCAAGTTCCTTCCTTTGCTATTTGGAGTTATCTATAGATTCTTAATGATCAGGAAAACAATCTTTTATTTGACTGGGAGCAAACACAATATTTAACTGTGTCAACCTAAAATAATTCAAAGGATCCTAATCCAGTTTTAAAGAGTTTGTTTATTCAAACGAAAAGCTGGGAATGGCCATGCCAAGACTCATAGACTCCAGAGAAATGGGGTCAATGCTACAAAGTTGCAAGTTAAGGTCTTGCTTATGTAGAAAGAAGACGAAGAAATTTAACAAGATTACATTTTCTATACAAGGCTGGTTTAAGAATTACAATAAATTAATTAGTTACAGTTTGTTTTCTTTATAGCTGATTTTCATTTCCTTTACAATTTAAAAGACTATTTAATATTCCATCTTAAGACAATATGATAGCTATGAAGTCTTTGTGTGAGAAAGGTAGGAGCGGGGTTAATCTGCAATGAAGATTCCCTTCAGTCATTTACAATATTTTACAAAACAATGTAGGTATGGAAGAAGGCCAGGCTATAACCAGGGAAGCAAAGTTTACAGTTGCTTAGGTTACAGCTGCCTGTCATCTGACTCAGGCCCCATAATCACATTCCTTTAAGGCTCAAAATAATTTAGAGTTCCAACAGCTTAGATTTTGAATTACTTGTTTTCATAACTGAATTCCGTAGCTGCTACTATAAATACAGAATGAATTAAAATCCTCTAGTAATGAGTTCTCTAGCCCTCTGTGACTTTTAGGACTAGAGCCTTTGATTACTTTTTTAAAGACCTCCCCCCTCAAAAAAAAAAAAAGAAAGACTAGAGCTAGGGGAAGAAAGGACAGTACTGATTACAGAACTCACTTTAAAGGTGAGAGCTCTATGCTGAAATTGTTTTAAATGTAGTTCCCTAGAAGTAATTTAAATAGCACCTAATATTTTGTGAAGTGTTAAAATAAATAAAATAGTCTTATTTAATATAGTAGTAGTCTCCATAAAAACAGTTACATTGACCACTAGCAACTTTTAGGGAATCGTGTAAATTTGTCCTTCTTTACAAGATTAATTAATGTTTAAAAATTAAGTAACAACTTGGAAGACAAATAGTTATCATTATGTGCTGAATGCCTGGTTTCCTAGGGGTGGCATAAAAGGGAAGGACAAATTGAAAAGGGTGGCCTTGCAAAATTAACATAAAAATATCTAATCCAGCAATTTCCTAGTAACAGAGATCAATCCTATGAGTTCTCTCACTAACAGGCACCCTGCAGGAGTTCTGTTTTGCACAACTTCTGAAAAGAGTGAACAGACGGAAAGGAGATATAAATCTCTCTCTTTTGAAATTGCCTTTGAGAATCTGCTTTTTTACGGCCTAGAGAGTTCCTGAGTGAACAGCAGTGGGCAAACTTCAAGCCTCAGCCATATCTCAAGGGCAGAGTCACATCTCCAGCGAGAATCCTTATAATCCTGTCCCAAGGAAAGGCGGGGAAGCCAACCCTTGGACTTTGACATCCCGCCCCACTTGCAGTTTCTGTTATCAGGTACCCCCAAGAAGAAAGAATGGAACTGATACAGCAGTATGCTGGTTAATTTGGCTACAGCCGTAATGCTTCTTCATCCCCTAAATAAAAAGTCTGAATACCTGGTTCTCTCTCCCAATATTCTCTACTTCCTTCACTTCTGTGTCAGTCGGTCCTTTTTCCACCTTGGGAAAAGTAAATAAACTTCTTCCTTCTATTCTGATCTTTGGAGAAATCTTTTCTCAAAACCTGAGTGCACTGGCTCACACCCTAACACAAATAAAGCCCAGTCCAGCAGGTCAGGATCCAGATTTAAACCATGAGTAAGATGCTTAGGGTGCAATGTTCATTTCGTTCTGTAACATGAAGCATGACAAGCTAGAGGTTTTACCTAGCATGGTATAAATGATTACACTAAACAGTTTCTTTTTGTTGTCTAGAAAAAACCCCCATCCAATTACGCTTTAGAAGTCGTGTTGAGCACAGATTCCAACACAACCCATAAAGTTTATGTAGTATTCCAGGAGTTGAGAAAGCATAAATATTACTACTTAATTATTAATAATACAGCTTCAATTATAATGTCAATGTTGTGTTAAAAGACATTCCTTCTAGGCTTTCCTGGTGTACACAGAGATGTGCTTATCTAAAGCACCTGCTGTCAATGAAAAACACCCTGTGAACATTTGTCTCTTCATAATATCCGTAGAAATATGCATAGAAAACAGAAAGTGAATATTTTAAATTGCTTCTTACTTAAGTATAATACACAAATGCAATACATAAGCCCAGATAGTATCCTACTTCAGAAAAAAACAGCTATAAAAGACATTCTGGGTACAATTATGGAAACTGGAATATGGACTGAATATTATATAATATTGGGGGATCACTGTTGTTTTCTTAGGTGTAATAGTGATATTGCGGGTTTTTTTTTTTTTTTTTTTGAGACAGAGTCTCGCTCTGTTGCCTGGGCTAGAGTGCCATGGCATCAGCCTGGTTCACGGCAACCTCAAACTCCTGGGCTCAAGCGATCCTCCTGCCTGGGCCTTGCAGCAGAGTGCTAGGATAATAGGTGTAAGCCACCACGTCCAGCCAGCGATACTGTGATTATGAAGCAAAAGTCCTTATTCTTAGGGGAGACAGGCTGAACTATTTAGGGGTGAAGTATTTTTGATGTCTGCAACTTATTAAATGGTATTACAAAAAGGCATATCTATTTCCTGTATACTTGAAATCTTTTCATAATAAAGAATGGGAGTGAGGGGAACAAAGGGCATCTTTTTAAAGTACCTTAGCCAAGAGCTCTACGAAAAACTGAGCAGTAACTTCAATTTACCCTTTGGGTTTGTATGTGTGTTGTTACCTTTTTTTTTTATGCCATTGCACACCAGGTATTCAGCTTGTGCAAGCTCAGCCTCACCCAGGTGCACCTCAGCCTAGGTGTGACTTCATCACACTTAAGTCAAAACTAGCCTGAGGAGATAAAGTCCACACTTGAACATGAAGTTCTTCACATTCCTAAAATATTACACAGGCACATTCACTTGTTTGGTTTGCAGTTTTATAGCAGTCTTATTTCCCTTTAGGGCCTGTGTTTCTTTCTTTCTTTTTTGCCAAGATAACCCCAGAGAGAGGCAATTTCTTTCACACCCATGGACACATCCCAGGAAGACTTTTATTGAGAAATCTTTTTGCCCAACCACTCATTGCTGAATTCGATGTCGAGCTGTCTGTACTTAAGTTACTTCTTGAAATAACGAATTTCATGCCGCAGTTTAAAAAGCAAACCCAGTAAGAAACTCAGAATCACAATTTTATGCTCTTTTGTCATTATCCTTGGATTAAAAAAAAAGGATGCTGTTAGATTTGTTCCAGGGGGGAACTCGAAAAGTATGTATGGGACACGGAATGCGGTTAATGGAAAACGGAGGAGGTTTGTGAAACAATAGCCTCAGGAGTCTGGAGAGTCCCGGGAGGTTGTAAACCTAACAGACAGCAGCAGCAGCCGGCATTTCTATCCCCCCTGATAGGATGGAACTACCCTCCTTCCTTATCTCTACAGGATGAGATTGACCCAGGGGTCCCGGAAATTGGTTGTTTAAAAATTTTTTTTTTTTTTTTATTGCAGCGGCTGTTCTGGCCCAGGTACTCACTCCCCCCTTAAGAAACTCTCTATAAAACCCAAGGCTTTCCCCTCCCTCAGGGTGAATGCTCTTTGGCCTCCACCCATCTGCACCCGGATGCCCCAAATAAACAGCATTTTACTACACATGAGGCTTTCTCTCTCTCTCTGCTCCAGACCTAACAGATGCAAATTAGGTAAGAACTGTGTGTACCAGGAAGCTGTGATACCATTTTAAAAGTAAAGGAGCACACAGTGACGAGGCAGTGTTTCCATTCATATTCAATACCTCTGTACACACTTCAAATTACAGTTTAGTTTCCTGCTGCCAGGCTTTTAGCGCCACAGGCTGTAAGTAAGTGCTACTGGACTATGATTGATCTGGCTATTGAGAGTCTAACATCGGGTCAACAGGATCCCACTTAGATTTAGCAGTTGTGGCTGGTGTCCGGGAATGTGTTCATGCGAGCTGAAAGTCAGCCTGTGGTTTAGGACAGGAGAGCCAAAAACGTCTCGGAAGTGCCCCCGCAGTAGTGTGCGTGTGAGCCTCGGGGAAGGCCGGGAGGGTGCCGCGTGCCCCTGCGGCGCCTCCTTCATCAAGATGGCTTCGGCGCCCCGGCCCGCGGGGGCGGCCATCTTGGTGAGGGCCGGGGAGGCGGCCTGCGCGGTGCGGCCGCTGGCCGGGATGCCAGATTCGAAGGTCACAATCAGCGAGTGACCCGGCGACGGCTCGCCCCAAGGATGGCTAGGCAGCGAGCGCTGAGGCGCTGCCTGCAGCTGCTGACGCCCCGGGCGGAGCCGGCGCGGCTAGCCCGGGGGCGGAGAAACCCGGGCGTCAGCCGCCGCGGCCCCTCCCGCTGCGCCGGGGCGCTGTGCCCGGAGGCTCTGTGGCTCGAAGCCGAGGAACAGCCGCGGCAGCGGCGGCGGCAGCGCGCGCGCCAGGCCGCCCCCAGCACGAGGTGAGCCCGCGTCCCCGCGTCCTTGCTCCGCCCCCCGCCGCGCGCCCGCGGCCCGGACCGCGAGTACCTCGGAGCTCTGCGCTCGCTCCGGGACCGTGCGGGAGGCGGTTTCCTCCGCTCGCTGCCCTCTTTCGGGTCTGCTGCCTCCTCCTCAGTCTGCGGGCTGAACAGTCCGCACGCCCCGGCCGGGGGCTGTTCAGTCTCTTCGGCGAAGTAGAGCGGGCTGCGAGTGGGTCCCCAAGCCCTGCCTTACCCTGGAGATGCTGCACTTGTGAGTGACAGGGCTTCATCTGAATTTCCGCACCTCGCGACTTGCGGAGCCTGCATCTCTGAAGCTGTCTGGGTGAAGAGCCACAGAATTTTTTTTTTTTTCCTTTTTGGGAGAGTAGCTGCCTCTGGGATTTGATATCCCATCTTCCCTGCAAATTACCGGGTTGCATCTTCACTGATAGGAATACATGTGGGTGTATCTTCTTTTGGTTGCATGTAAATGAATGGGTTGACAACTTACTCAGAGCAACTTAGTTCTGCTTCATCTATAATATTGATCTTCTAAAAATTCATTCCAACAGGTTTCTCCCCTTTTATCTTGAAATAAGTGTGCTTATTTAACCCCAGAATGGAAATGAAGAGCAAAAAAAAAAAGGGGGGGGCAAAGTTGAGAGGGGTGGTGGAAGGTGGTGCTTTCTTGATTTTATGTTCGGTGGTTGTTTGCTTCTTAAATTGGGTATTACTGCAGGCTTTTCAGAACACGTATTCTGATAGTTTTTTTTTAGTGGGTAGAACTCGAACTCGATATGATCCTGGTAGTTGAGGTAAATATACTTCCACGGGCTCCGAATTCTGATGCGTTATTCCTCAGTGGAACCTGAAGAATATTAAGGGAATGAGAAGTTAACAGCCTTTTACAAAGTCATTTAGTTCTTGTCTTTGCCTTTACTGTAGGTTATTCTATCTATGTTATAACATGACTCACCTGGTTGGCTTTGGCTTGGCATGAAGTGTTTGCTGTTTGATAATTCTGATTAATTTATTGAGAAAGTCATTCCTGAGATACAGTTCTCTGCAAATTGAGAAATAATTTCTATCTTTATTAACAAATGGAAGTCTAACAGTTCCCTTTCTATTTTAAGTTACATTGATTATGAGTTAGCTGCAGACATTGACATCTGTTTAGAAAGAAGTTATGTAATCTTTAAAAAAAGAAAGATTGCCTGTATCCCACAATAGTCTGCTTTTGTTGCAAGAAAATATTCTGTTAAAGAAAAAATTTAGGGCGCGTGTACTTATTTAAAATAATAATTTAAGAGAGATTGAGAGGTAAAAATTGTTTTAAGTCAACTTGAGAATATGGTCAGGATTTCCGAAGATTTTATTTTGTTAACGGTTTGCAGGCTTTCCTTGTGCAAGGATTATGGTAAGTCTCCAAGAGATGAAAATATTTAGTGTATTTCTCAAATCCTTATTTTCACAATTCCAGATTATATTGTACAGATTCTGCATAGCAAACTTCTAATTTTTAAATTAGTCCAGTTAAAACTATTAGAAGGACATTTTAACATAAGCATTCCATCATAGGGTTTTGGTTATGCTTTAATTGATAGTCACTCTTGTGTGTGTTTGAAAGGGATATTGTGTTACTTCGGGTATTTGTGAGTTTGGAAAACTGAGGAGATTTTTATGAATATTTAGTCTGTGTTTGGAAAAGTAATATTTGCCTTTAATTTTGTTGTTTCAGTCTGCTTTTTCTTTGTAGTGGTGGCTATAATGGGTTTTTCCATTCCTTTCTATTCTATGTAAATAAGAATATGTAAATAAGAATATGGCTATACGGGAGGGCTGTGTTGATCTGGGCATTTTAGATTGAAGTGCATACAAGTAAAAAAAGTGTTTTCATTAGAGTGTTATTAGGGAAGCGAACTGTGCACATAATTAATCATTAATAAGCACTTTTATCCTGAAGGCCTGTGAGGACATGAATAAAACTGGCATTAAAAAAATCACCCAGGCCGGGCGCTGTGGCTCACGCCTGTAATCCTAGCACTCTGGGAGGCCGAGGTGGGTGGATCGCTCAAGGTCAGGAGTTCGAGACCAGCCTGAGCAAGAGCGAGACCCCGTCTATACTAAAAAACAGAAAGAAATGATCTGGACAACTAAAAAAATATATATAGAAAAAATTAGCCGGGCATGGTGGCACATACCTGTAGTCCCAGCTACTCAGGAGGCTGAGGCAGGAGGATCGCTTGAGCCCAGGAGTTTGAGGTTGCTGTGAGCTAGGCTGACGCCACGGCACTCTAGCCCGGGCAACAGAGTGAGACTGTCTCAAAAAAAAAAAAAAAAAAAATCACCCATGTGCTTTTCAGCATAAGGTTCAAGTAATATTTCATTTTAACATCTATAGTTTTGAAGAATTCTACCTGTCTGCAATTTATAGTCTTGCTCGACTTGTTTTTTGAATTTAATAACCATTTCTAGTGTATTTAAATATCAGATTACTTATGAACTGATATATCTCCAGGGGCAGTTTTATGTCAGAGATAACAATCTTCTGGCAACTCAGCTGGTTAAATAATGTATTATAGCTTTATCATTTACACAGCTCTTTCAGGTTTTTTAAAATCTATTTATTTCTAGTTTGATTTTATAGACATAAAATATGTGAGATTATTAACCCCATTCCATGGATGAGGAACACAGGGAACTGAGAGTCTCAGAGACTTTAGCAAAGGTCCCTTAGCTCAGCCTTCAGCAGAAAGGCTGAACCCCTCCCCCCCACTCTTGTTACACAAGGGTACCAATGAGGCCAAAGTAGAGGGATGTGGATCAGCAACCTTTGGTCAGCAATGCATTCGTAGATTGCACCCCTACACCTGAATAACAGGTTGTGAACAGTCAGTACTATTGGCTGTGGAGGCACAGGGCTGGCATACAGATGAATCTGCATAATTCAAAATTGTCATTGAAAAGCAGCTCAGTTTATGCCTGCTACCTAGAATAATCAATCCATCTTTCCCTTTAAAGGCAGCAGATTTTCGTGTTTATCTAACTGGGGGCCTTCCCAGATTAAGGGACATGTTCATAGAACAATGAATGCCTGTGGACTTCTGCATGACTCTGTAATCTCTCAGGTATAAGAGTAAAGTTATGAGGCCGGGCATGGTGGCTCACGCCTAGCCTATAATCCTAGCACTCTGGGAGACCAAGGTGGGAGGATCACTCAAGAGATCCTTTAGAGACTTTGTCTCTAAAAAAAAAAAAAAAAAAAAAGAAGAAGAATAAAGTTGTCAGAATAAAGAAACACCAAGCTTTCTCATTGTTACTAGTATTCCTTACACCAGTCATATATTTGTTTTGCTTGTAAGACCCTCATGCTAGGACAATTGGAGGACAGCAATAATTTGTTTTGAAAGTTGTTTTTCTATGTTTTGAAAGTCCTTCAAACTACAAAGATGTTTATTCCCTTTTCAAGTTACCGTGTTCATTCTTTTTTTTTTTTGAGACAGAGTTTCACTCTGTTGCCTGGGCTAGGGTGCCGTGGCGTCAGCCTAGCTCACAGCAACCTCAAACTCCTGGGCTCAAGCGATCCTCCTGCCTCAGCCTCCTGAGTAGCTGGGACTACAGGCATGTG
>NW_012148841.1:4335824-4348413 GCF_000956105.1 Propithecus coquereli | reverse complement strand
CCCCCTCGGCCTCCCAGAGTGCTGGGATTACAGGCGTGAGCCACTGCGCCTGGCCAACCGTGTTCATTCTTATTCTCTTAGGTTTGTTTAGAGAGCTCATGAAAACTCTCTAAACCAAGCTCTTTATGTATTCTAAACACACACACACGCTCGCGTTTTTTTCCCCCTAGAATGTTGTGCTATTGTATGGTTAAAGTTACTAATGAAAGCTTAAAGAGCTTCTAGACTCAAATTCCTTTTTTTAAACTTGAGGCCACATGAAGTGAAATGTGTCATTTATACCATGCTGACCCTATGGTCTTTTGGTTCTAAGGGTTTGTAAAGCATAATTAAGCTGAGAGCATGGCTGATAGATAGTCCAGGCTCCATCACCAGCCAGAGCTAGAATCTTGGAACATCGCGTAACTCTCTGGCCTGACTTGCTTTACCTGTAAAGTAAAAGGGTCAAGCAAGTGATGACTTCTCTAGTTGGAAGGGACCTTGTAGGGTAGGTACCCCTGCCAACCTCTTTAACTCACAGATTTATTGTTTGTACTCACAAGAGTTTAGCCTCAAAACTGAAACATCAAAATTAGGCTTTTCCTCATACACTGTCTCAGTTTTATATGTAGACTAAATTTCCATTGTGTATAAATGTACATGTGCTATTTGGAGCCTATTTTTTAACTGGGTGAATGTTAGTACTAGAATGTTAGATGCTGAATATCATCAGAATGAAGAATTTGATCTAAGAAACTTTGATATTCTCAGCAACATTGTCTTGGTTAAGCATGATAATGTAGAGCTTTATAATTTCTTTTTGTTTAGCTGCCCGAATACCTGAAAGTCATACTTTATAATAATATTTCATCTTCAACTTAGTATAAACTGCCCACACTTCTATAAATTTTGTTGAAGAAAAAGCTATGTATTTATATTGTGGTAACCTGAGGCATAGAATGATCAACACTCAGTCCAGGTTTTCCCAGGACTGAGGAGGTTCCCACAATGTAGGACTTTCAGTGCTAACACTGGGAAATTCCTAGGCAAACAAGATATGTTGGTCCCCCTACTGGAAGGTGTCTATGGAACTTGATTAACCATTCTTCCCAGCTGGAAAGATAAAATGCTAGGTATATGCTGTATAAACTCAGATATCTTTTCAAAGCAAGGGAAATATCTTTAAGACACCATGTATATTTTCTGTTTGTATGACTGGAATATAGAATTAATTTTTTTTTTTTTTTTTTGAGACAGTCTCACTCTGTCGCCCTGGCTAGAGTGAGTGCCGTGGCGTTAGCCTAGCTCACAGCAACCTCAGACTCCTGGGCTCAAGCGATCCTCCTGCCTCAGCCTCCCGAGTACCTGGGACTACAGACATGAGCCACCATGCCCGGCTAATTTTTTCTGTATATTTATATATTTTTAGTTGTCTGATTAATTTCTTTCTATTTTTAGTAGAGACGGGGTCTCGCTCTTGCTCAGGCTGGTCTCGAACTCCTGAGCTCAAACAATCCGCCCGCCTCGGCCTCCCAGAGTGCTAGGATTACAGGCGTGAGCCACCGCGCCTGGCCTAGAATTAATTTATTGTTGATTCTTTTCTATGTAACTTGAAATTACAACAAATGAGAAATTAAAATAGTGACATCATTTGAAACCTTTTTCATGTAAAATTAAAAGGGCCATTATATTTATTAGGGAACTAGTATTTATTGTCTATTAAGTGCCTTTTACTTTGAAAAGGAGAAAAAAAGAAAAAGAAAACTTTGTTGAAAGCAAAAAAGGCTAGCCTTGTCAGTGATGCTGTAACTGTTGGCTAAAGGCTACCTAATTTTAGAACCTAGGTATCTGCTCAGGATAAATTTATTCGATTTTCCTTGTAGATTCAACATGATTGGTAGAAAGAACATGGGCTTTGGCATCTGATGACTTGGATCCGCAGGTCCAGCTGTTACCAGCTTTTTGACTTTATGCAAGCTATTGAACTCTGTGAACCTCTATTAACATCATCTATAACCTGAGAAAGAAAATATTAATATCTACCTTGTTAGGAATGTGTGAGGATTAAATGAGATAATGTATATAGTGCTTGGCACATAGTAAGTGCTTGATAAATGACAGCAATTATGTGTGCTGATCAGTACACCCACATTTGGATTAGGAAAGCTGTATTTGGGGAGATTATTACCTTTAGTGTTTTTGTAGCTCCCCTAAACCTCCTAGTTACGGTAATTGTGCCAGTTAGGATTAGTTTGGGATGGTTTGAAAGATTGCTCAAATGTGTTTCTCCCACACATGAAAGAAGTCCAGAGTTGAACCCTTCAGGATTGGTGTGGTGGGCCCTGAAGTCCTTCTAGCTCTTCTCTACCCCATTCCTAGGGTGTGGCCCTCATCCTCCTGGCTCAAGATGGCTCCAGGCAGCCAGATACAGGAAGAATTGAGTCTCCCTTTACCTTAAGGAGACTCCTTGAAGCACCACATAAGACTTCTGCTTGTATCAGTTGGACAAAGTGTCACCAGTATAGCCATCCCTAGCCGGAAGGCTGGGAAATGTAGTCATTTGGCCGGTGCATAGTTGCCCTAGGTAAAATGAGTTCTGTAACTGAGAAGAAAAGGAAGACCCGATTTTATGGTGGGCATCTTCTAGTCTTTCCCACTCTGCTACCACTTTACCATCATAGACTTCAACTACTCAACTATTCCCGAAGACTTTCCAGTTTTTATTTTTGTTAGAGTTGGTGGGGATGCCCTTTGTTGACTTTTGTCTCTCTAACCTTTGATTACTTTTGCTTCTCTTATTATTTGACTCCCAGCAGGAGATATTTTCCGAAACAACTATATCCCAATGAAGAGCAATTAGGAGTTTAAGCTCTTTTATTCATTTATTCCATAAATATTTATTGAGCGCTTATTCTGTACAGGCTGCTGTGTGTTGTTATAGACAATGTGAATCATTACTTATTGTATTTCCTTTTATTTTCTTTTTTGGCTTGGCTTGGCTTCCTGGGAGCACAGAGTCAAATTTGTGACTCAGATGGATTGAATACAATTCTGTGACCTATCAAACTTTGTACCTAGCAATGTAGTCTTCCCATTCCTAGCACTGTGTAGCAGTCTCAGGATTATGTACTCTAACTTGGAGTTCAGGACAGGCAGGAAGAGTAGGCTTTATGGTAGGCATGTGCCAGGCTAGCAAAAGTTTTAGCATACCAGAAGGTCCTTCCTAAATGTCTGTTTTACCTTTGTGCCAATGACTAATGATTTAAAGTAGTGGTTCTGAATCCTGCCTAAATATCATAATCACCTGCAGAGCTTTTAAAAACTGCCTGGAGAACACTCTCCCACTGGCCGTTTTGATTCAGTAGCCTTGGGTGTAGTTTAAAAAGCTCCACAGGTAATTCTGATGTGCAGCCAGCATCAAGAATCACAGGTTTAAGGCTTTGTACCTACTTGGATTGGATGGAAATATTTTAAGGAAGAATTGCTTGTTACTCCTTATCAGATCAAATCCTTTCTTGACGACCTATTTTGACCTTGGAAAAAGATGGTGAGAGGAACTCTGAGTTTAGTAGAGTTACTTGGGTAGGAGAGGCAAGATGCTGAAATGCTTTAGGGGCAAATTTAGTTACTTATGATTTATCTAGAGCTGGCCTTGCTTGCCTGTTTTTCCAGCTCCTATTGTGGGAAATTTTTCCTTTGAGCAAAAGAACCTGGTCAACTGGGACTTCAAGCCCCGGGCAAAGTGCTGGGTCTAGATGTGGCTACCATTACTATCCTGAGTTTGCAGTTTTTACTCCTGGGAGGCAGTGAAGGGAGATGAAGGGGATTATCATTTTCAGAACCAGGAGAATATCAAGGTTTATGAGAGCCTCCTGGGAAATCCAGGAGGGTTGGTGAGGCCACAAGGAACTATGGGGTTGGGTAGGAGTCCTGTGGAGAACTGTCATTTTATATTTGCTTTAAGAGTTGTATGATTTCCAGGAAGACCAGGCCTTCTCTTATTCAAATATTAGAACAAAAACATATGCTAGAGTTTATTCCATTTCAGTTTATTCATGCCATTGCCCTCAGCCCCCGTATCTCATTAGTGTAGAAATTTTAAAATGTTATATATATCCTAACTTTTTTTTTTTTTTAAGAGACAGATTCACTCTGTTGTCCAGATTGGGGTACAGTGGCGCGATCATAGCTCACTGCAGCCTGGAACTCTTGGGCTCAAGGGTATATCCCACTAATTCTTATTAAACAGTGTTTCGAGCACAATAAAACAGTAGTTTACAGTCACTGATAGCTTACTATGTGCCAGGTACTGGGCTAAGAATTATGAAACTAAGGCTTGGAAAGGATGACAAGGAGCAAAGTTGGAAAATATTTATTTTAAAATGTTTTTAATCCCTTGGGCCCCATTTCCTGGTAATGTGCTTTTTCATGGTAACCAATTCAAGTATACTTTCATTATATTCATTTTTAATATGCTTTTATAATTTACTACATACTTCCTACTATTCTTAAACAGAGGATACTGAATTGAACTCAGGGATCTCAAAGTCCCTATGAACCTCAAGATTCTATTAAATATTAGTTGACCTTTTGGGAACGTCTGCAGGCCTCACTCTGAGCCTGTTATTACTGTTATTACTGTGCTGAAGAGTCAGAGGTGGCTGAACAGGGTCTGACCCCAGTTAGTGCCCAGGCCTTGTTTCCTTGGAAAAGCCCCCACTGTTGGTTTGGTTTTTGTCATTTACCTTTTCTCACAAAGGATGGACCACACATGACATCCAGGGCAGAATAAGGTGTCTGCCCTTGTGCTAAATTCTTCTGTAAGTGAATCGGGGGCTCAAGTAGCCTCTTTGGTGACTTTCTTGCTTTCCATCACCCTCTCTGTTGACATCAGGGCCCTTTAACTTGTTGGCTGAATTTGGAAGGTTATGAGCCTTTTCAGTGTCACCAACCCCGTGGATCCTGGACCGTCACTGTCAGTATTTAATACGAACCACTCAGAGACAATCTTGAGAATCACAACCATCTTGAGAATTTGGGCCAATGTGTTTTGGAAATGCGTTTTTCTAAAGACTACACCATTTTTATTCAGAGCCGACACTTCTGTAAACATATTAAGCCAAAATTTATATGGTTGCTTATAATTTTTTTTTCCCCTGACAGATGTTGAATCCCTGGAGATCGGGGCTCATATTCCCCACAGCACCTGGAGAGCTAGAACTTAGATAAATCAGATATTCAAACGATGTTTGTTAAATATGACTTTACAAATGGTTGAAGTAGAGGCCTGTACAAGTTATATCTGAAATCTTTTAAGTTTAAAAATCTAATGGCTGTTTATATCAGATTTGTCAGGAAATGTCTCCTGAAATATTTCCCGCTCTGAATAACCTAGTCTACTTGATAAACCTGTGAAATCACACTTTCTTGCAGTCGTTAACTTTATTGTTCTCAGGTGAAAACAGTTTGCTTACCCATTACCAGTCCAGCCTGTGGAAAGTGGCTGCACCTGAGCTCCTGTAACTTGGAACTTCCTTTGATGGAGTGGAAACTCGGAGGGGAGGGCCAACGCCGAGTTAAATGGGACAGCTGTTCTGTGGCCTGAGTTGACTCTTTGGTGCAACCAAAGATTGTTAGAATTTTAGAGGTGGAAGGGACCTTAGAGGTACAGCCCTGTCCTCTCATTTTACAGACGAATGAAAGTTTCAGCAATGTTAAGTGACTTTTTAAATTTTTTTTTTTTTTTTTGAGACAGAGTCTCACTCTGTTGCCCGAGCTACAGTGCCCTGGTGTCATCCTAGCTCACAGCAACCTCAAACTCCTGGGCTCAGGTGATCCTCCTGCCTCAGCCTCCCGAGTAGCTGGGACTACAGGCATGCGCCACCATGCCCGGCTAATTTTTTTCTATATATATATATTTTTCTATATATTTTTAGTTGTCCAGCTAATTTCTTTCTGTTTTTAGTAGAGTCCGCATCTTGCTCTTGCTCAGGCTGGTCTCGAACTCCCGAGCTCAAACAATCCTCCCACCTCGGCCTCCCAGATTGCTGGGATTACAGATGTGAGCCACTGCGCCCGGCCTTAAGTGACTTTTTAAAGGCTACAGTGAATTCAGTAGAGTAAAAGTTGGAAGCAGAACTGAAGTCGGAAAGAAGTAAACAGTATGCTTTTTCCTCTTTCCTTGTCCTTTCTATCCAGGAGCTATGAAGACATGTTTCTCCATTGCTTTTCTTTATGTGTATGCTTTAAACTGCAAGCTTTTGTTTTTGTGTAATTGATTATGAGACAGAGATAGCAGAGAGAAAGCATAGCCATATTTTTTTAAATAGCCACATAGAAACATATTTTTGTTAAAATCTTAGCTTAAGAAATAGTAAATTAATATTTAAGATTATTTAACATGTTTAAGATACATTTTCAGGATCTGTAGGCATCAATGTAGTCTTCTTTCTTCCTCATCCTCCCCCAACTTTTATAATTAAATAATTCTGGATATCATTTAGATATTGTTGATTATACCAGAAAAGAATCTGTACTTTGTGTTCGGTATTAGTTTTCAGGTATTAAAGAGGTGATAATAACCATGTCATTTCAATAAACATTATTTAATGCATGTTTTCTAAATTTGACATAATATGACATTTTAATTTGGTTATCCTAAGGATTCCAGTTGTATACTGTAAATAGTATTTTAAAATGGGCTTTGTTCTTAAGCCGTTTAGTTTATCTTGTTTTATTGTTTCTAATTCTAACCAAAACTTTGCTTTTTTATTTACATGTAGGAAAAACCTTTTATTGTACAGGAGGCACCCAGAGTATTTGTGTATTTTGGTGACTTCAAATCTTTTAATAGCCTGTGACATTTAATTCAATATATTAAATTTCATCCAATAAGAATTTGCAAAGTCTTCGGCCATCAGTGGTCAAGGATATTTGTTGTCTTTGACTACTTTTTGAAAGAGAACATTTTCCCTCATTTGTATCCTAAAGAGTTTGTGTTTTGTGTTCTTTCCTTTTAAAACTCTTTATTCTGAGTTTTAAAAGCTTTTAGTTAGTTAGCAATTCTTTATGATTTATTTGTCAAGGTAATTTTTGGTTTATAATCAGATGAGCACTTTGAGACAAATTTAAATTTTTTTTAACACAAAATACTGTTATTTCTATAAAGGATAAAGGAACTTTTGTACATTTGTAGTCTTTTGTTACATAAAATTATTAAGGAAAGAAAAATGGAAAAATATCTGCAATCTAGGTTTTAAATGTATCTAAAATTCTAGAATGTTGTATCTTTCACCTGAAAAACAAAATTGGATCAAAAGGTTCCATTTATTGTATATTCTTTTCTACTGAACATTAATAACAGTAATAAGAACAATATGCATTTGTATAGCACTTTGAAGTACTAACACATGGCGTCATTTGCTCATTATAGTCATTCAAGGAGATATTTAGGAGTTACTATCTTTATTTAACAGATGAGTAAGCCTAAGTTTAGAAAGGTTGTGGAGTTACTCCCCCGCAAGCTAACACCTCAAGTTAATGGTAGAACTGGAGTCCTGTTTTCCTGACTCCCAACTAATGTTCCTTCCACTCTAGTGAAGATAAATTGCTTGGTGAGATAGATTTATATGTACCTATATAAATGCATTTTATGCATGTACATTAATTCTAGTATACTTTTGACTCAGTAATTACTCTTAAAAGTTGTCATAACTTATGTTTAGTGTACATAACTTATGTTCAGTAGAAGAGTAAAGACGGTAATGTAAGCTGTTTGCTTTGTTTTCCTTTAGCTTCTTAGCAAAACTGGTTGTTAAGTCAATAAAGAGTGAGTTAATGAAATTCAGTGATAACAAACAATGCAGTACTTTTCTGGTTGATGTATGTTGTGTACATGCTTCCCACAGAAAATTCTTGCTTTCATTATCCAGTGTACTGCCCAGGGGTGGACATATCTGCCCCCCACCAGTCTCCTAAACGCCTGTGGGAGTAACACTAATCCTGCCTGAAATCCTATTGAATGTAAAGGAAGGAAACAGTTTAATTTTACCAAAGCCCTTTGCAAACATTTCAGTCAATTGACATAGTTTCATTAGCTATGTTATCTAGCATTGTATTAAAAGGCCCCTTCTTTCTTCTATAAAAATAAAGAGAGCAAATACAAAATTGTAAATTTAATGTTATTTAGTCAGAGATATCTGAAAATATAGTTCCGAATACTTTCCAGATTTAATATCAGCATCTTTGTTGTTATGTAATGGACAGTCACTCAGTATTTATTAAATATCTCAATCTAGGAATGATGATTTGCTACTTTAAAATTTATCAGGATGTTGAAATCCCAAACATATATTGTACTATTGTGATTTTTTTGTCACAGAAAGAAAGCATGAAACATTTGCTTTTGAAATAGAAAATTGTTGTTTTTTGAAAGCATTTTACCCATGTGTGCAGTAAGTAAAATATTTGTACTTGTCTGGCTTGTCTTCGCCAATGTGACAGCCCAGACCTCTCTTTGGTTGGAGACATAGGGGTAGATCCTTCTGCTGTTAAATAGGCAATTAATTTTCAAAGAAATGTAGAGACTGTGCTTGATAATTACTAGATGGAATTTATGTTGTCCTTTCCGTAATAAATTGTTCTTTAAAAAAGAACATTTGTACTTTATATTTACCAGTTGTCATAGGGCTTTGTTAACCTTTAAATTTGCTTCTGGGTTCCAGGTTTCTAGTCCAAATTTAGTTATTTCGTGTATGCTATAACTAGCTGTTCACAGAGGAAAGGAGGATCAGCAAATTAATTATGCTTCTGATTATATTTAATTACCAAGATTGATGCTTTCACTCCTGTTCCATAATGTATATTTTCATATGTAAAATGCTATATTTCATCCATTTCAAGGCAGACATTTTATTCATATTTTAATGCCACTGATATCAGGATATGTCATATAATGTGTGACTTAATTATAATTAGTAACATTTTTAGTTTCTTAATGGCACATAAAACAACAGGGTGCCTTATAATTCATTAAATTGGATGAAAATAAGTATAATGGAAATATCTTAACAAATTTTGAAGCACCATTTGAAACACAGGTTGTTTGCTTTTCACTATTTTAAAATGGGATTTATAATACCTACCTTGAGGGCTTGCTAGGAGCATTGCTTTATAAGAAATGCATGAAACATGTAGCATGGTATTAATAGATGTTCTAGGCTTCTTCTGTTTCTTACTCACTCATCTATCTCCTAGGCTCCAGTTTTTAGCCACTGTCGTTCACTTTTATCTTGCTGCCAGTGTTGTCTTCCTTTACTGTACCGATTTTTAGATACCTTCAGTTTTTCCCTATTGCCTACAGTGTAGCCAAGCCTCCTGAATGTGGCAGTCCAGGTTCACGATGCAGTTCCATCCTTATGGTCCAGTCTTTTTTATCCCTTTACAGTCTGGACTCTGACAAACTTTCCTTGCTTTTTATGTCCCAGTTACGTTAGATTACTAGATGTTGTCCAAAAACTACTTTGACTGTTTTTGTGGTCTTTCAATTAACATGCCCTTTTTTCCATTCTCCCTTATCCCCTGATTGTTTAAAACAATGAGCAAAAAATTTATTAATATATTTGGCAGAATTATGTATATAACAAATACATATATCTCGTAAGCTGTTTATCATGACCGGTAGCCTGAGGTCACCTCTACCATCTATTAGACTTATTGTCGGGAAGCAACTTAAACTCTCTAACTTTGTATGTTTTCATCTGTATTTGAAGTGGGATTTAAGTGGATGGTCATTGTTTCTGTCCTTTGTAAAGTTCTCAGCCTAAAATTAATTATAACCCAGAAAGTATGATTCTATGAGAACTGAGATAACTCACCCAGATCACTTTTTTTTTTTTTTTTTGAGATGAGGTCTCTGTTGCCTTGGGTAGAGTACAGTGGCATCATCATAGTTCATTGCAACCTCAAATTCCTGGGCTCAAGCTATCCTCTTGCCTCAGCCTCCTGAGTAGTTGGGACTACAGGCACACACCACCACTGTCTAGCTAATTTTTTCTATTTTTAGTAGAGACAGGGTCTCGCTCTTGCTCAGGCTGGTCTGAAACTTCTGACCTCAAGTGATCCTCCTACCTTTGCCTCCCAGAGTGTTAGGATTAACAGGTGTGATCCACAAGATCACTTTTAAGTTCTTATAGAACTTAGATGTATGGCCAGTTAAATAGGATTAGGGAAAAAAGAATGTGGGTTTGTGAGCGCCAAGCACTTTTTGTATTTTATGTCAGTTAATCCTTCGAAACTTCCACAGGTAGGTTGGTATTTTACAGGTGACAAAGTTGACGATTAGAAAGGTAAGTTATTTGCCAAAGATATAAAGCTTGTTAGACTCTCTTAGCTCTTAGGCTCTCTGACACGCAGCAATGGCTGCGTAACAGTGTGCACTTTAGCTTTTGTCAGCTGTGGTTTCTTTTCTTCACAGTGATTATTCTCCAGACTATAGACTATTTGCTCTAGACAGTTTGGAAAAAAATGTTTTGGTTCAGTGTATGTGTTCAACCTGGGGTTTGTGTTCTTTCCCTTTCTCTCCTGGACTGTATTTCTATTTAAACACCATTGTAGCAAAAAAATAATGTTTGGCTTTCCGTTACTATGCTTATTTTCTTAGGGTTATAAAGTGTGTTATGTGTGTGCATTGTATTTAATTAAACAGAAAGCAAATGTTTAATAGAATAGGAAAGAAATGAAGATCATAGAAGATAAAGTCATACTCGTAATACATTATTTATTACTTTTATGTATCTGGCGTCCTGTGTAGGTCAGAATCAAGGATTTCAGTGCCTTGAGTTAAGCAGTAGTGGTGGTGGTGGAAGTAGTAGCAGTAAAAACAGGGTCAGCAGCAGCAACAAACATTGAGTTGTGATCATGTGCATATGTGTGTTACTATGTTTCCAAGTCTTTTATTTGTTTTGTGTTTTTTTTTTTTTTTTTCTTGAGACAGAGTCTCACTTTGTTGCCCGGGCTAGAGTGCCATGGCCTCATCCTAGCTCACAGCAATTTCTAACTCGTGGGCTCAAGCGATCCTCCTGCCTCAGCCTCCCGAGTAGCTGGGACTACAGGCATGCGCCACCATGCCCGGCTAATTTTTTCTGTATGTTCTATAGTTGTCCAGCTAATTTCTTTCTATTTTTAGTAGAGACGGGGTCTCGCTCTTGCTCAGGCTGGTTTTGAACTCCTGAACTCAACCCATCCGCCCGCCTCGGCCTCCCAGAGTGCTAGGATTACAGGCGTGAGCCACCGCGCCTGGCCAGAGGGGATTTTTGAAGGGCTTGGCAGTTGTTCTAGTAGGTAAAGCAAACATCTTTTCTATTTAGCAAGTAGTGATACTATATTCTAAAATTGTGTTTTGCAGGAAAAAAGTTTCAGCTAACAGACATAATATTTTTATAAGTTTGGGGAAATCTTTATTGGCTAAGAAATAATACTGATATAATACATTTTAATGCTTTTATACTCATTATTTTTTCCCCCTTCTTTTTTTTAGTTCTTCACCAAAGGACATGGATGAAAATGAAAACAACCAGTCCCTGGTGACTAGCAGCCAATATCCTAAAGAAGCAGTAAGAAAATGCCAAAATTCAGCACAGAATTCTGGAGGAAGTGATTCTTCTAGGTTTTCTAGGAAAAGCTTCAAACTGGATTATCGACTAGAGGAAGATGTAACCAAATCGAAGAAAGGAAAAGATGGGAGATTTGTTAACCCTTGGCCAACATGGAAAAATCCCTCAATTCCAAATGTTCTCAAATGGCTGATAATGGAGAAAAATCATAGTAGCATTCCACATTCTAAAGAGGTAGTGCTTGACATTTTAGAGTGCTGTGTATTTATTCTTTTTTTTTTTTGAGACAGAGTCTTACTTTCTTGCCCTCCCTAGAATGCCGTGGCTTTATCATAGCTCACTGCAACCTCAAACTCCTGGGCTTAAGCGATCCTCCTGCCTCAGCCTCCTGAGTAGCTGGGACTGCAGGTGCATGCCACGACACCCGGCTAATTTTTCTGTTTTTTATAGAAACACGGTCTTGCTCTTGCTCAGGCTGGTCTTGAACTCCTAACCTCAAGCAATCCTCCTGGCTTGGCCTCCCAGAGTGCTAGGATTACAGGCGTGAGCCACCGCGCGTGACTAGCCTATATTTACTCTTAGTACAAATTTACTTGGCTTAGCTGTGAATTGTATTTTGACACTCAAATTAGTTAATTGAGTCACCCCCCACCCTTTTTTTTGAGACAGGGTCTCACTTTGTTGCCTAGACTAGAGTGCAGTGGCATCATCATAGCTCACTGCAGTCTCAAACTCCTGTGCTCAAGTGATCCTTCTGCCTCAGCCTCCTGGGTAGCTGGGACCATAGGCGCATGCCACCACACCTGGCTATTTTAAAAAATGCGTAGAGGCTGGATGTGATGGTTCATGCCTATAATCCTAGTAGTTTGGGAGACCGAGGCAGGAGGATCATTTGAGGTTAGGATCGCTGGAGACTAGCCTGAGCAAGAGTGAGACCCTATTTCTATAAAAATAGAAAAATTAGGCTGGGCGCGGTGGCTCACGCCTGTAATCCTAGC
>NW_012148841.1:4334713-4335718 GCF_000956105.1 Propithecus coquereli | reverse complement strand
AAAAAAAAAAAAACAAAACCATCATGGTACTGAAAAAGGCTTGTAGAGAAAATACCAGTACTTTAGCCAGCTCTTGCCACCCCATCCCCCTCCCCACAGGCAATGACTTTCAGCCCTTTAAGTTGTTTCCTCTGGAGTTTACCTTCATATTTCTAAGGAAAAGAACTGTATGCTATTCCCTGGCATTACCTACTGACTTCCACCCTGGAGTATCAGATTTAACTCAACTCTGCAAACCCCATGCCCAGTCCTCTTTCATGATTCTGCTTGACCTTTCCCTATTCTGCTAGAGTAGGTGCATCACAATTCTTGGTTAAATTGATTTCACTGTTCGCATTATTGTTGGGATATCTAGTTTTCACTGGTGAACCAAGTAAGGTACTATGGCCGTCTCCTTTCCTTACATACCTCCCGTGCAATCACTGATGTTCGCAAAACCTCTTTTTTCATCTGCCTGGCTTTCTATATACTGTAATTTCCCTGCCTCCCGTGGTTTCTCAATGCATGCAATTTTCCTGGGAGAAAGACCCTCAGCATGGGGCTGTACCTGGGCTGACATGCTCCAGGGTCTCTGTGCTGGGGGCTCCCTTCACCATCCTTCTGGGCTCCTTTGCCTCTTCCTGGTTGGCCCCCCCATCTTCTGCATCCCACTTGTTCTCCCTTCTCCGTCATTTTCTCATTTGGTGGAGCACATTTTTAATGAGCTTCCTGAGAAAAGGGTACATGGAAAGTAAGTTTTCTGAAATCTTGCTTGTTTGACATGTCTTTCCTCTCTTGATTGATAGCTTGGGTATAGAATTTTAGTTTGGGAACTGTTTTCTCTCAGACTTGACAACACCACTCCTGTAACTTTCTTTTTAGTATTGCTGTGGAGAAGTTCAGTGCCATTCTCATCCTTGATCCTTTGTATACGACCTTTATTTTCTCTCTAGAAACTTTGAGGATCATCTCTTTGGCACCACTGTTCTGAAGTTTTGCCGTAAGATGTAGTTTTTTAATTTATTT
>NW_012148841.1:4326209-4334663 GCF_000956105.1 Propithecus coquereli | reverse complement strand
GGCGGGCGGATTGTTTGAGCTCAGGAGTTCGAGACCAGCCTGAGCAAGAGCAAGACCCCGTCTCTACTAAAAATAGAAAGAAATTGGTTGGACAACTATCAAATATATAGAAAAAATTAGCCGGGCATGGTGGCGCATGCTTGTAGTCCCAGCTGCTTGGGAGGCTGAGGCAGAAGGATCGCTTGAGCCCAGGAGTTGGAGGTTGCTGTGAGCTAGTCTGACGTCACGGCACTCTAGCCCGGGCAACACAGTGAGACTCTGTCTCAAAAAAAATAAAAAATAAAAAAATTAGCTGGGCAGTGGTGGCACATGCCTATAGTCTTAGCTGCTCTGGAGACTGAGGTGGGAGGATTGCTTGAGCCTAGGAGTTTGAGATTGCAGTGAGCTGTGATAATGCCACTGCATTCTGCTGGAGTGACAGAGTGAGACCCTGTCTCAAAAAAAAAAATTTTTTTTGAGATTGGGTCTTGCTGTGTTGCCCAGGCTGGTCTCGAACTCCTGGCCTCAAATGATCTCACCGCTTCAGCCTCCCAAAGTGCTAGGATTACAAGCATGAGCCACTATGCTTGCCCAATTGAGCCCTTTTATATGATAACATGTAGGATTAGGTTCTGGGGAGATAAAGTGCATAGGTATAATCTGTGCCCTAAAGTTAATAGTTGAGCAGCAAATTATACATGTGAATAACCAATTGTGATCCGGTGGCAAATAGAGGTGGGGACAGAGTGCTTTGTGGGTATAGGAAAGGAAGTGTGCTGGATGCTGACAGGTAGAGTGGGAGATGGCTTCGTGGAGGAGGTGGTATTTGAGCTGGGCCTTGAAAGCTAAGAAGTATTTTGGCAGTGGTTGTCCAAGTAGATGATGACATGAACAAGGTCACAAAGGTGAGAAAGTATGTGATACGTTCTAGAAAGTAGTAACCTGATGTGTGTTTGGAATATGGATTATGAGGGTGATGGCATGGCCTACAGTGCCTGGCTTTCAGTCTTTAGGGTAAGGCAGTGAAAGCTATGAAAGGAATCTTCAGATAACCTCTCTGGAGGTTATCTTTGAAAATCGAAATAGGTTCCTAGCCTTTAAATGTGCTAGTTTTACTTAGAATGAAACTTATTAACATTTGGCATAAAGTATTAGATGAGTGAGATGGGTTCCCAATTGCAGAAGCACCTTTTTTTCCTTTCTTAGTTTCTAACCACGCTCCTGCCCCAAATCTTAGGCTTCTCTTATCTGCCTGCCCCTGTCCTGCCAGTCTTTGTTGTAAGTTGAGAAATAAGGAATGTGATATCACGAGTGGGGGGTGGTATGATAAGAGTGGGGGCATCCCTGAAGCCTGGTCTGCAGTGGGAAGAAGCAGGAAGGTGTGGGGAGGAGGGTAGGTGAAAGTGTCGGGTGGGGGTGTTGGTGTTAGATCTTCTTGGTAAATATGCCCATTTTTCTTTGATATCACTTTGATGCTAGGAATGTTCATAGTATTATTCCTAGTTACCGGAATTGGTTAATACAAATTTTTGTTTAGCACCTTTTTAGATTGAGGCAGAACGTTAATAGGTGAAACCTTACCTATTTTCAGCTCTGAGGATGGAACAAAGGAACAAGAAAGGTTTTTTCCCTCTTCTTTCCCCTTTCTCTTGAAGAACCCCCACAAGAAGAGAAATACATTCATTGTCAAGCTAAGAGGAGGAGAGTTAGGGCAGGAGGCCAAGGTGGGTAAGCTACATGTTGAGGTCAGTTTCTTCCTAGTTTTTGAGCCACAGCTTTTAAAAATACAGATGTTAGTAATGATGTCTTTAGTTTTGTTTCATTTCAACAAGTGACCATGTGAAGACGGAAATACATCTCTCCGTTCTAATGATTTGAGAAATACCCTAGAAATGGGATTGAATCTCTGAGGACTCACCAGGCTAGTGGTTTATGAGCTCTTTTGGATACCAGCCTCTTTTTTTCTTGAGACAGGGTCCCACTCTGTTGCCCAGGCTGAAGTACAGTGGCTTGATCATAGCTCACTTTAACGTTGGAATCCTGGGCTTAAGGGATCCTTCTGCCTCACCCTCCCTAGTAGTTGGGACTACAGGTGCTCACTACCACACCCGGCTAATTTTTTAAATTTTTTGTAGAGATGGGTTCTCGCTGTGTTGCCAACCCTCGTCTTGAACTCCTGGTCTCAAGTAATTCTCCCGCCCTGGCCTCCCAAAGTGCTGAGATAACAAGTGTGAGGCACCACGCCTTGCCTATTTATATCATACCATATTATAGTATATTGTATTTAAGTATATAAATATGAAAGTATTTTGGAATAAACATGATGAAAGTATAAACTGACAGAATAAGTCAAAATTAAATGAAAATGGGTCATGAGCATACTACCCAATTTAGTTGCCTGCTTAGAAATCAGTGTTTCCATAGTGGCCTCATGCCGATCATTAGAGCAGTGAGCCAGTTCACAGGCTGGACCCTGTTCAGATGCTGTCTTTGCTTTGTGCTGTTGCACGTGGCTCAGTGACCTTGTCTGTTGTTGATCACAGTCACCGAAAGCCTTGGGAAAAGAGACAATTGAAGAATTTCAAAGGGGGCAGGTACTTCCTGAGTTTCATTAGTTGAGGAAGGCTGTCTAATCACTACTACAGAAGTGCATGTGGGCAGTCAAATTGGAGTGTGAGACACAGGACACAGAACAGGCTGCCACACAGGCCTGGTAGAAAAAGTGGGACATCGGGGGTTTGGAAACCACAGATTCAGGTTTAGGATTCTTCACTGACTGTGTGACCTTATTTCTATCACAGTCCCTCAGGGAATTCCTGGGTTTTTTTTTTTTTTTTTTTTTTTTTTTCGGTTTGTTTTGTTTTGATCTATAATGTGAGGATAAAATAATTTAGGTCACTATGATTGTTTTGAGGTTCACATGACACACAAATGTACTTTGAATATATAATGCACTCTTTAGATGTGTGATATTGAAGACAAGGGTGTCCTTTGAAAAAATGAAACATCAATTATATTTGTACTATAGTATGCTATAGGTTGCTTTTTTATTTTTATAAAGAATATAATACATGTGCATAGTTTAAAAACCATCATGGCCAGCCTGAGCAAGAGCGAGACCCCGTCTCTACTAAAATTAGAAAGAAATTATCTGGACAACTAAAAATATATAGAAAAAATTAGCCGGGCATGGTGGCACATTCCTGTAGTCTCAGCTACTCGGGAGGCTGAGGCAGTAGGATTGCTTGAGCCCAGGAATTTGAGGTTGTGAGCTAGGCTTATGCCATGGCACTCGAGCATGGGCAACAGAACGAGACTCTCTTCAAAAAAAAAAAAAAAGTGATCTTTTAAAAACATGATTTAAACAGATTTGAGCAAAATCCTTCTCTTCTTCTGTCTCACTCATACACACAAACATATACTCTTAAAATAATAAGTATATTAACAAGAATATGGGTTTTACTGTTTAATTTTAATGTAAGTTAATATCATTTATGCCATGGAAAGAGTTATGGTTAGTGAAAAGGGAGGTCTTTTGAGTCAGGAAAACCTAGATTCCACTGCTGATTGGACCTGTTTCTTAGTGACCCCAATCTGCCTGGGTCTGATCATCTGTAAAATGGCAGTAGTATCTGCTTCACAAATTTAGATGACATAATATACTTAAAGCACCTGGGAAAGAGTAGTGGTTGAATGAATGTTAGGATGTTTCCCCTTTCCCAAGAAAAGTAAAACATTAACTAGTGTACTGGCTAATTATGGGTCTTGGGATTTTCCCTTTTGCAGCTTTCAGAAAGAAAGACCGGCCAAGAGAGTTTTGATCTAGCCAAGAAAATGGCAAGTGAGTGCTTGGTTTCGCCAAATAAACAAGAATCCCTCCTCTCCCCACCCCCTTTTCTACATGCTTTTTCAAACTCTGGTGATTAAGTTAGAAAGTAAAACAATGATTTTTTTTCTTTTTGGAATCTCAACCGGAGATTCCATTTCTTTGAGTTTTGTGAGATACTAGTGCTAGAGATAAAATTCTTTAAAATAAGCTACTCTTTTGTGATGGGCATAGAAACAATATAACATGAAGGAAAGAACATAAAGAAAAGTGTCACTAGTTAATTCAGATCTCTTGTTACTACTTTACCTTTTTTTAAACAGCTTTATTGAGATATAATTCAAATACTATACAACTGGTCCATTTAAAGTATACAATTTAATGGTTTTAAGTATATTCACAGAGTTGCGCAACTATCACCACAATCTAATAACATTTTTATTATCCCCAAAGGAAACTTATGCCCATTAGTTATCACCCCTCAATTCCTCCCCCTCCCCACCCAAACCACTAATCTATTTTCTGTCCAGATTTGCTTATTCTGGGTATTTCATATAAACGGAATCCTGCAATATGTGGTCCTTTGTGACTGGCTTCTTTTAGCACTTTGCTGGTTAATGCTTTGGAGAACAAGTTGAGGCTGCCAGAGTTATTCCTGTGAAGGTTTTGTTTCCCCTCAAGAGTCAGCAGATAATGGCAAATGTTAACCTTAAGATGACCTTTAAACTGAAAGCAAATAAGAAAATGCAGCAGTTTTTAGGCAATTTGTTACAGATATTTTGATGTACTGTTTTGATGTACTGAGGCTCCCGCCTCAGCCTCCCAGAGTGCTAGGATTACAGGTGTGAGCCACCATGCCTGGCCGAAAGATCACTTTTAAAGATGTGTTAATCCTTTTCTTCTAACTGAAGGTATATATTTTTATCATCTTAAAAAACCTTACTACCTATATTATACTTTGCAACTCAGGTTTTTTAGTTTAAAAAATAGCATTTTTCTTTTTCACATTTATTTTTAACATGCTACTTAAAATTTTAAAAATTGTTTTATTAACATAATACAAGTTCCACATACTTAAAATGTACAATTTGATGGGTTTTGACCTATGTATGTACCCACGAAAAGATTACTGTCATCAAGATAATGAATATTTCCATCATCCCTAAAGTTCCTTTGTGTCCTTTTGTAATCCAGTTCCCCTTAGTCTCCCCACCAGGTCCCCAGGCTGTTACTTTATTGTGTATTAAATGAGATTTAATGGGAGTAACTATGATGGTGGGAGGCAGTATACGTGGAGGCTAGCCGTGTGACCTTGTATGAATGCTGTAACATCTCTAATTCTTTGTTTTCTAATCTGTAAGGTAGAGGTAGTTAATAGTGTCTACTATAAGTATTATGGTCAATATTAAATTCTTATAAAAAAGTTGGTACAGTGTCTAGTACATAGTAAGCACTCCATAAATGGTAGCTATTGTTAATATTATTTTGTGTTATACTAAAGTGCTTGATACATTAGATAATTCACCATCATTATGTGCCTAGTATGATGCCAAATATTCCTTCCATATCCCTTTTCTCCTTAATTCTTGATAAGTATGCCATATGACATTTGTTATTATTCACTGAACTACCAAATTTGAGAACCAATTGAAAAATTGACGTTCATTTATTTACTCATTCATTCAAAAAATTTTATTGAGCACATGCTGTGTTTCACTCACGGAGCCAGACGTGGTGAATGAATGATTCCAAGTTGCATAAGACACGGGATGAATTCTATATACATATAACCAGAGTATCCAGAGGAGGTGTGTTAATGGAGAGGCATAGAAGTTGAGAGCCAGGAGTGAGTGCTTCCGGCTGGAGACTCAGAGGCAGCCTCACGAAGGCTGCGTGATTCAATGTTGGTCTCAAAGGGATGAGAGGAGGAAGCCAAGAATAAAGTTAGTACAGAAATACTTTCCATCATGCCCTGCACATTGCTGGAGGTGGCCTCAGCTGTTACTTTGAACTTCCTAGTCACGGCAAAGAGAGAAGCATGAAATGTTATGAGTTTTCCCATTGCCAGTCAAATGATAAAGCCAGTTGCTCTGGAGAAGGGCTTTTCCTGTTACTGAGGATTGAGAGAAATGTTTCTGGGGTGAGTGGGAAAGTAGAAGGGGTACCAAGTCTTCAGCCCAAATACATGCATGGCAGGTTTCATGAGGCAGGTTCCTATGAGACCTCAACGCACAGTTTTGTAAAATCCAGGTCTGTGACCCCAAAACATAGTTTTTTGTTGGCCTAACTTAATCCAAGTATAAAATGTAGAATAAGCAAGGAATAATACTTGTCACCCTTTGTTGTGGTTTTCGTTTTACATCTATTTACCATCCCTCCCCAAATGTTTAGCTTCTCACCGGCAGGGATCCTATTTCCCTTTGGTTTGATCAACGGTAGAAAACTGGAAGGTTAAGGAATGAGGAGGACTGTTTATGACCGTGATTTGCCCAGGGATCATCACAGTGCTCCCACTTTGAATTATATGTACTCAAGGTCAGATTCGTATCTGAGATCCAAGAGCTACAAATAAATGGTCATAAGCTTTCTTTGCTGTTGCCGAGTACTGCCCTGCTTTTGAGGGAGTTTTCAGCAGCAGGCAGAACAGCTAAGTGAAGTGGTGATATACAAGTGACTACATCTGGGCCAGTCTGCTGCTGCCACTACCAAAGAAAGCCTTTAAAAAAATGGATAAATTGGGCAGTACTCAAAGTTTTCAATTTAATTTTCCCTTTGCCTATTGGATTTGGGATGAAAAAAGATTACTATATTATCATGACTGTTAAGTCAGATTCAGAAAGAAGTGTGCATTTTCAAGGAAAAAGCAAAAATAGCAAGTTTATTGAATGACTTCAGTTCTACCAAAATAGCCCTTCTTGCTATAATTTAGGTCAAATTACAGTATGTGATGATATAATACCTTTTTTTCTAACTGCTGTTTTGTCTTTCTCTGTACACATAGGAACTTGACAAAGAACTCCCAGTGCTAAAGCCGTATTTTGTCGCTGACCCCGGAGAAGCGGGAGTGCGGGAAGCTGGCTTACGAGTCACGTGGCTGGGGCATGCCACGGTGATGGTGGAGATGGATGAGCTCATATTTCTTACGGATCCCATCTTTAGCTCTCGCGCCTCACCATCCCAGTACATGGGTCCAAAGCGCTTTCGGCGTCCCCCGTGCACAATAAGTGAACTCCCCCCGATAGATGCGGTCCTCATCAGTCACAACCACTATGACCATCTGGACTACGGTTCTGTCATTGCTTTGAATGAGCGATTTGGTAATGAATTGAGATGGTTTGTGCCTCTGGGTCTCCTCGACTGGATGCAAAAATGTGGCTGTGAGAATGTGATTGAGCTGGACTGGTGGGAGGAGAATTGTGTCCCCGGACATGATAAGGTCACCTTTGTCTTTACACCTTCCCAGCACTGGTGTAAAAGGACTCTAATGGATGACAACAAGGTTCTGTGGGGCAGTTGGTCTGTCTTGGGGCCTTGGAATCGATTTTTTTTTGCAGGAGATACTGGTTATTGCCCTGCTTTTGAAGAGATAGGAAAAAGATTCGGACCTTTTGACCTTGCAGCTATTCCCATTGGAGCTTACGAACCAAGGTATGTAGACTTCCAAAGAAACATTCCGGCTGTGTGATAAGTTAACTGAACTTAAAAGTAGTTATGGCTGGGTGCGGTGGCTCACACCTGTAAGCCTAGCACTCTGGGAGGCCGAGGCGGGAGGATTGTTTGAACTTAGGAGTTTGAGACCAGCCTGAGCAAGAGCGAGACCCCGTCTCTACTAAAAATAGAAAGAAATTAGCTGGACTACTAAAAATATATAGAAAAAATTAGCCTAGCATGATGGCGCATGCCTGTAGTCCCAGCTACTCGGGAGGCTGAGGCAGTAGGATCGCTTGAGCCCAGGAGTTTGAGGTTGCTGTGAGCTAGGCTGACGCCACAACACTCTAGCCTGGGCAACAGAGCAAGACTCCGTCTCAAAAAAAAAAAGTTAAGACTTTGTGGTACTGTATAATTTGTGATTTTAATGTTAAACCTTATTATACATTGATTGGGAATTGGTGGGTCAGATTCAATTACTCTTTTTAAATTTTAAAATATTTTAAGTTAAATATTTTTAAATTGACAAAAATTATATATAGTGTGCAACGTGATACTTTGATATGTGTATACATTGTGTAATAGCTAAATCAAGCTATTTAACATACGCATTATCTCACATACTTATCTTTTTTTGTGATGGGAATTAACTGACCAGTCAGTAATCAAACCTAACTCCTGTTCTTTCTTTGACATAGAGAATACTTTTTTTTTTCCCCAGGTAGGGTCTTACTCTGTCACCCAGGCTGGAGTGCAGTGGCACGATCACAGCTCACTGCAGACTCAAACTCCTGGGTTCTAGTAATCCTTCTGCCTCAGCATCCCCAGTAGCTAAGACTACAGGAGCCACCACCACACCCAGCTAATTTTTCTATTTTTACTTAGGACAGGGTCTCACTATGTTGTGCAGGCTGGTATCAAACTCCTAGGGCCTCAAGCAGTCCTCTCACCTTGGCCTCCAAAAGTGCTGGGATTGCAGGCGTGAGCCACTGTGCCTGGCC
>NW_012148841.1:4320943-4325814 GCF_000956105.1 Propithecus coquereli | reverse complement strand
TCTCGCTCTTGCTCAGGCTGGTTTCGAACTCCTGAGCTCAAACAATCCGCCTGCCTCGGCCTCCCAGAGAGCTAGGATTACAGGCGTGAGCCACCGGCTGGGCCTGGCCTTTCTTTATATAAGCACTTTTTGCACCATGACTGGAATGCACCAGCCCCTGTCCTATAGCTCTCCTATGTTTAGCAGAGAGAAAAAACAAGGCATTGTTCTATGGGCATTAGTCCCTTGTGATGGTCTTATCTCAGTCAGCACTGAAGCTAATCTGGTCTTGACATTTTTGCATTACTCACAGCTCATTCTCCGACCTTGACATACTCCTCACCTATCTTTAGAGAAGCTAAAGGTCGCACTGTCATTGGAGAGCTAGGAGATTCATTCACTGTGTTTGTTTTCCTTAATACTGTCTGTTTAGGGAAAAGAGAAGTGATTTCAAAGAATTCAGTTAGATTTCAGTTAACTTTGGTTTATTTGTATAAGTAAAGAGAAAATAAACACTGATAGTAACAAAGTAAGGGGTAATTTAAAAAATGTTTTATTTGATGGGGTGTGGTGGCTCACACATGTAATCCAAGCACTCTCAGAGCTTGAGGCGGGAGGATTGCTTGGACCCAGGAGTTCGAGACCAGCCTGGGCAACACAGTGAGACCTCATCTTTACAAGAAAATTTTTAAAAATTAGCCAGGCGTGGTGGTGTGCACCTGTAGTCCCAGTGCCTCGAGAGGCTGAGCAGGAAGATTGTTTGAACCCAGGAGTTGGAGGCTGCTGCTGTGAGCTGTGATCATGCCACTGCACTCCACCCTGGGTGACAGAGTGAGACCCTGTCTCAAGAAAAAAAAAAGTTTTATTCTACAGTGTATGCACAGATAGATACAAATGCATTTTATTTAGATAATCCTACAAGCAGAAGAACAAGTATTTCTCTATTACATAGAAGAATTATGAATCTGATCTTTTTTTTCATGATTTTGTTATACTTGTTATCTTTTTAGGTTCACTAAAACTATTTTTCCCCTGTCTTTATTAATGCTTATTTCTCCCTTTTGTGTTTTTTGCTAGTTGTTTTATTTTGGGGGCTAGATATTTTTTACCTTTTTTGATTCCTGATAATTATTAAAATTATTATAAATCAATAGTAGTACTGGAATTTCCCTTTCCAGTTAAATAATTACAATTCTAATGAAACTTCTCACAGTATCAGTCAACCTGTATATTTTTTAGAACAGTTACAAATCAATTTCTTATGGTATTGGGCTTTATTTGATGTGTGTTCTTAATATGTTAGAATATCTCTTATTTATAATTATGAAAATAAATTTTCATATGTAGCAGTATATAAATTTGTCACATATTTGTGATGATAAAATGTATACAACCAATAAATGCATATTTATTCACATAATTCCTCCTTCCTGTTTGCATTGCAGCCGTCTTGCTTCTGAGATGAGAAAAGGATAGGAGGCTGTTATTTGCCCTTAGTGAGTTAAGTTGTGGTAGCCTCTACTGTGTAATCTATTTCTCTGGTCAGTACTGACAGTTTTAGAAATAAGATTATCCATTCAACAAAGGTTGAGAATGCTCTATAAATGCAAGATGATTACACCAAAAACAACTTTCAGTGATATGCTTGGAACGTTTCATTCTTACTTTGGAGATCTCTGTAACCAGGTTTTATCCAGTCAATTAGGATTTTAAGGTTTTATTTTAATTGTTACATCAGAGTAAAGCTTTTAAATTTATTTCAGATAGACGTGAGGGTAGAAAGGAATACATCTATCCCTTTGATTTGCAGTAGGATTAAAAAAAACAATAGAAACTCCAAAAACTATTTTCATCTTGCCCTGAATTCTGAGTGTCAGGAGATAAGGCGGAACAGTGCTTCTCTAATCCGCTGTTGAGAACACAGTGGCTTTGTTTTCAGGCTCCCACAGGACCCAGCAACTCCTAACAGTAAATTACCCTCTAGCTGTGGCAGATGGATGAACTTCTCCGTCATGTGTTCTGTACAGTGCGGAAGTCCCTGTGCTGAGTCTATTGGGCCTCACTATAGTGTTAGTTGGCAGTGGTAGACCAGGATATAAATAATGTGAAGACAATGTTGCATTTCCTCCTCTAAACTGATGGTTTGGAAGGCAAAGGATTTGCTTGTAGACAGTACACTTTTTCCTTTGCATCAGAAATAATAATTCTTTCTTCTGAGAGTGTTGATTTTGCCACTCTTTACTCTTTTGGGAGAATTCTATGAAGTGGATGCTGTACTTGATGCTTCCATAAACTTTGTCTTGTTTAATCCTCACAACACCCTTACAAGATGGGGCTAAATTGATATTTCACAGACAAGGAAATGGAAGCTCAGAGAAGTTGGAGAGACTTTCTAAAGGCATTCCAGGTACTGCTAGAGCTGGGATTCACTCGAGCCTTCTGCCTCCTGAGCCCTTGTTCTTCCCTAGGCATTAGGCAGCCTTTCGTTGTTTCCACATTATCTCCAATCATTCACCCAATAGTCTTCTCTTCTTGCCAAGCCAAACACCTCATTGTTTAGTTTTGTGATGTGTAAATAAAATTCCTTGAATAGTAATTGGATTTTTTTGCTCCTGATCTTTAAATTTTATATACTAAGTTTTGTTTGCTTTTTGCCTTAGTAAGTTAAAAAAAGTTCCTATCAGCAGGATATTCAGTTTCTTTTGAGGTTGAAGTTTTGGTTTTCAGTTCTTTACCCATTATTCAGTTTCTTTGATTTATATCCAGAACTGTAAATTACCTACTTTTTAAATTAACAGTAAGTCTTATCTTCAGATAAATCATCAGTAAAATCAAATTATATATGAAATAAAATTTTGTTCAGAGGGGAGTTTTACTTGAGATTTGTTTATCATACAACAATTTGTACAAGAAAGAATTTTGCTTGTTTTATTTTTCAGTAGAGAAGTGGACTAAAGGGAGACACTTTTGCCTATTGTGACTTAATCCTGTGTAGAATCTGTTTTGTTGTGCTTTGTTTTTCCAGTCTAGCATTTACCTGCCCTCCAGACTTGGTTTCTGGCTCATCCTCCCCTGCATTATTTATGTTCCATCCCAGTGGTATTCTACTCTGGCTACACATTGGACTCAACCTAGGGAGCTTTATAAAATGCCAATGCCCAGGTCCCACCCCAGAAAAATTAAAATCAGAATCACTGAGAGTGCATGCTAGTCATCTGTATTTATCTGTCACTTCTGTAGATGAGTCCAGTGCGCCTAGATGAATCCAACGTGAGTTCAGTGGCTGAAAAGTGGTTGAAAGGACCACTACTGCATGTTGCTGTTTCTGTTGGCAAAATAGCTTAGTTCTTAGGTGTGCTGATTCAAAAGCAAACAAAAGAACAGGGAGGGGGAGTGAAAATGAAAATAACCACACTGATTATTTCTGAAACATCCATATTCCTGTGTAAAATCTTAAAAGTTGATTAAATGAAGTAGTAATTAGAATTTAGTATATATTTCAAGGCCAGAATTAATAAATTGCTGTGTTTCATCAGGTGGTTTATGAAATATCAGCACGTAGACCCAGAAGAAGCTGTGAGGATTCACATTGATGTCCAAACAAAGAAATCTGTGGCAATTCATTGGGGAACTTTTGCCTTAGCAAATGAGGTGAGTTTGATTGTGATAATAAAAAGAACTTTGATTATGTGTCAGACCAATGATAGGACTGAGGCATCACCGTCCCCTAGTGATGTTTTCAGAGACCAGACTGTGGAATCAGACATGCATAGGCACCACAGTCATCATACGAATTAGGATGGTAAGTCATACTCATTAGCAAAATGATATTTATATACAGTGAAAAAGCCTCATTGTGTGTTTTTCTTTTGGCTTATTTCTGTTGTTAATGGAGCATGTGTTTTAGATAACCAAAAGTCTGTGTGTGTGGTCTGGGGAATAGAAAAATGAGCCAGCATGTCTGATCCCTCAAGGAGGCTCTTGTTCTAGAGGAGGATGGAGGACATGTACTCGATACAGATGTTGGAAGGGGGAAGGGCTGTCATGTGGGACAGATGAAGTGGTCACTGATGGGAGGGATCAAGGTGAGCTTCATGGAACAGTGACATTTGAACTTGGCTCTGAAAAGGCAAGGAGGGAGGCATTTCCAGAGGAGGAAAGGGCAGAGCATAGGCTCAGAGGTGGTAAGCATGGGGAACAGTGAGGAGTCAGTTCAGCAGGAGAATGGGGGGCTCAGAGGGTGATGGGAGAAGTAAGGCTAGACGGCAGTGTGAAACTTTCTGGAAATATGTTATTCACCCAGTAAACATTGATTCAGTGTCTGCTATGTGCCAGGCATTGAGATAAATGTGGTTTTATTCCTAGACTAAAACAGAAGAGCTGATTTTTCCTTAGGGGAGCTGGATCCTAGAGCTCTACTACACGTCAGGGTTCTGCGATCAGAGGAGAGCATAAAGCTTTCTCTCCTTTCCTGGGTCAAGGGCCTGCCCTGAACAAAATTTAGAGATGGATAGTTAGAACTTGGCTTCTTTGCTTTCTGTGGCATCTTTCACATCCCAGAGCCTCTCTGCAGGAACCCAGTGTTTTCTTGCTGCTTTAAGCATTTCCCTTATCTCATTTCTGGCCTTCCCTCTCCCAGAGATGCAGCCTGTTCCAAAATTACCTAATTACATTGCTTGCCTATTCCCCCCCTACCCCCAATCAAAATTCCTATCCAGTGATGCAGCAATTCTTAGCCACACTATTGGGAGAGGGAATAGAATGGATAAATGAATAACCACGAGGGGTGGAGAGGATGAATGAGAATGTAAATATGCATGTGTGAGTGTGTGTGTGTGTGTGTGTGTGTGTGTGTGTATTTAGGGAAGACAGATGTTTGAGACTGGTTTCCA
>NW_012148841.1:4319383-4320453 GCF_000956105.1 Propithecus coquereli | reverse complement strand
CCCGGCCGACACTTAGATTTTTAGCTTGAGTAATTGGGTAGATGGTTGTACTCTTTACTAAGATGGGGAAAGATGAGAAAAGGATCAGAAACCTATCTTTAAGAATTATTGTGTTATTTATCCTTTAAGAACTATTCCTGTTATAAATCTAACCTCCATCTTTATTTCTTAATGAGAAATGTAATAAAAACTCATTTAGCCTTCAGCAATTTGGAATTTGTTCACATTTTGATGTTAGTTGAGTAACAAACTCAACAGCTATGAATTTGTTACATTATAAAATAGATGGAATTTTCAGAGAGGACAATTAGCCTATGATTTCTAAACACTTTACAGCTTTTTGCATATAAGCTGTTATAACAGCTCTTTACTGTAAAATAAGCTGATTAAGGATGTCCTTAACTTGGCAACACTCTAAAATTGCATATGTAGCAATACCTAATTTATCTGGGGGATGATGAGTGGATTTCCTGGATGATGTATTTAAGCACTAAAACTTAAATCACTATTTTTGATGGAAACAAATTTCAGGTATTACGTAATGTGTTAACTTTTAAGTGACCAGGGTCTTTATTTTGCATATATTTTATTGTAGTAGATTGTAAAACAGTGACCCCTTTAGGAGTTGTCTGTGGCTGGTTGCCTGGCCATTGATGGGTCCAGAGTGCTGGGAGCTTGTCTGCTTTCCCTACTTGCTCATATTGATCTCTGACCTATTGTCTTGTTTTATAGGTAGTTGTTTGGTCCCATGGCCATGGGGCATTTTTATCTCCCTTGTAGACTAAAGTGCTGAGACTATGAGATAGAGCTCTCAGTCATTCAGAAGCCTTTCTTGCCTACTTACAGGGTTATCTGCTAGATGGTTGAAACAGTCAAGAATTGACCTACGAAGAAACTCAGAAAGATACTGCTAAATCTGAGCAGATTAAAGACAAAGGGTCTACTACCAACTAAAACATGATCAAAATCCATACAACATCATGCTCTGAAGTTATAACACTGAAGTTACAGTTTAGCAAGGAAATTTATTAGTGTAGGGTGATTGTATGTATGTATTGTTGGCTAAGACT
>NW_012148841.1:4308877-4318753 GCF_000956105.1 Propithecus coquereli | reverse complement strand
CTACTACAAATTATGCAGTCGGGTTTCCACATTTGGGGAAATCGCAGGGGTCAGCCCATCTGCAGTCCAATGGATATGCCTTGGCTTTTCCTTCTTAGTCTCTGTTGCTAGTTCCTCATCTCCCTTTCCTCCAAACACTGAGTGCCTTAGGAATCAGTCCATCGACCTCTTCTTTTCTCTAGTTGGTTACTTTCTTGGGGATGGAATCTAGTCTTGTGGCTTTAAATACCATCTGTCTTCTGTACCTCTCTAGTTTAGAATTTTGCCCGCTGTGATCCATATTTATATATCCAACTGCCTACTTGGCATCTCCACTTGTGTATCTATTAGGTACCTAGAACTAAATCTGAAATCCAACTTCCTCATCTTCCCTCAAACTTATTTCTTGTATATCTCATTAAAGGGCAACTCCCACTTTCCAGTTATGTAGGTGAAAATCTTTTTTTTTTTTTTGAGACAGAGCCTCACTCTGTTGCCTGGGCTAGGGTGCCATGGTGTCAGCCCAGCGCACAGCAACCTCAAACTCCTGAGCTTGAGCTATTCTCTTGCCTCAGCCTCCCAAGTATCTGGGACTACAGGCACGTGCCACCACGCTTGGCTAATTTTTTCTATCTTTAGTAGAGATGGGTCTCACACCTGCTCAGGCTGGTCTGGAACTCCCGAGCTGGAGCAGTCCTCCTGCCTCGGCCTCCCAGAATGCTAGGATTACAGGTGTGAGCCACTGAGCCTGCCCTGCAAGGCCAAAATCTTGAATCCTCTTTCTCTCATATCATCCATCCAGTTCTCCCTACTCCGCCCCCCCCCCCCCCAAACAATCAACTCAACCTTCAGATTATATTCACAGTTTGACCATTTACCACCTTCACTGCTACCATTCTGCTGTTCTCAACACTATAGAGGGCGCTTTACAGCTTGAAGCAGATCATGACACTCCTCTGCTACCGGGATCTGGTAACTTCCCATTACACTTGGAGTCAAAGCCTCAGCTCTCATAGTTTTCTACACTGCCCTGTGCAATCTGCTCCATCAGGTCTTTGCTCAAATGCCACCTTCTTGGAGAATTCTTAGACTGTTGTGTTTAAAGTTAAATCTCCATCCCCCCCCTAGCACCCTCCACCTTTGCTCTCCCCAGAACCTATCAACAACCACTCAGATAGTATCTGTTTTCTTACTTATTCATTTCTTATCTATCTCTGTGTTAGAATAGAAGCTCCATGAAGGCTAGGATTTCTGTTTGGTTCTCTAGCCTGGCATGTTTTGTAGGCGCTCAAAAGATACTTGTTGCCTGGGGAGAGGCAGATTTCCCACTAGCGATTCAATCACAGACTGATTTTTTTTTTTATTATTCCTGGTTTGTACTTGCACATTTTACAACTTTTCAAATTGAAACTAGGAAAAAACCCTTTGAATAAAGAAAAAATAGCTATTATACAATGTAAAGATTTAGACCAAAAAAGAAATAAATGATGAAATGATTTATCATTAATAAATTATTGAGATATTCAAAGGTATAAACACCTTTATTCCATATTCCCGTGGTCTCAATATATTTGGAAAACATTTGAGTGGGTGAAAACATCGTGAATCACACTGTGTGCTGTCTTCCCTTTTTATTGAGCTATGAAAAGGTGAGGAAATAAAGGGAAATATGGAAACTCCACCTGTCAAAGCTCTATATTCTCTGGGATCCTCTTTCATTCTGTAGACTACAGTTTCTGTATCTGGCTAGAGGTTTTGAGGATGACAACCCTTCTTCAGCCAAAAATATTTGCTTTAGCATTTGTTTATACACACATACACAGTCACAGTTACACAATCTCAGATTTCTATGTTTTTCCAAATGTTGGTAACATTTAATTCTCTAATATCGTCTTTGGCATGGATTCCCATTTTGATCAGAATTTCATATCGTGAAATAGTGATCAGGTTTCATGCAATCCAATGATGTTCAAGATGGTACCAAATTTGATACACATGGTGTTGGTATAGATTGATTTTTATCCAACAATAAATATTTCTATTGACTTAATGACTCAAACTGTATTAGAAAATGTAGTAGACTCATTTGCTAATGCTTCAGTTTAAAAAAGTGCATTATTTTAACCAAGCATCCGTTATTTTAGTTTGAACTCTCATGTGAAGTATTCCCCAAATATGCACATTGTTAATCTTTTTCCATTTTTTTTTCTCTGCCCTTTGCTAGCATTACTTAGAGCCTCCAGTGAAACTGAGTGAAGCTCTAGAAAGATACGGACTTAAGACTGAAGATTTTTTTATCTTGAAGCATGGAGAATCAAGATACCTAAATACAGATGATGAAAACTTTGAATAAATATGAGCACAGATGCTTTTAATGAAAAAGGCATCATCTGATATAAATTTGAAAACAAATGAAGACTAAGAAATTTATGAATATTATGATTTTTTACATTTGGAAAGAACTTCTGCAAGTTTGAGTTTTATGTTTTGTGTAATAATTTGCTTACCAATATGATTACCATCTCAAACTATGAAAGAAGGATTTAGGGTGGGTTATTTAAATAATGAATTGGCTAATGTGGATTTTAAATCTTGTATCATGGTATAAACATTGCAAAGGAAATTTTTTACTAAAGCATTCTACTTTTGTGGTAGTAGAATTTTCTGGGGTTATAAAAAACTGATTTTAATTTGTTTTTTCTATCCTTCAGGACCTTCTACAAGGGTAATCAAGGCTGTCTACCCACTGAGATTTTTTTCAGAGGCCTACACATACAAATATCTTTCTTACATTCACATTATAGTAAATGATGAAATTGACTTCCACATGCTTATAACATAGCAGTTCTTGCTCTGTCAAGATTAGCTATATGCCAAACGTTAAAAATGTGATTTATTTTGGCAATCATAAAACCATAGGGGTTCATGCTAAGTTATCATTTTTAAAGACTTAATTTTTTTATTGTGGTAAAATGTACATAACATAAAACTTACCATTTCAACTATTTTTAAGTGTACAGTTCTTTGGCATTAATGCAGCCATGACCACCATAGAGATAAATTTTTAAAAGGGGGAACAGTATATTCTATCGTACATCTACAATCCCTAAATCAAAAGCCCTCTGAGTTGGGTAGAGCATGAGAAAGAGTATGGTTATAAAAATATGATTTATGCAATTTTCTGTTTTTAAATCTAAAAGTCAGACCTGCTAAGCACAGTGAAACATTTTACAGAGATAAATGTAGATATTAAATGTTAATAGACCATATGCTTTGAATTAAATTTTCTCTACATTTTTTTTTCCCCTGGTCTCTTAGCTCTAACTAAATATATCAAGATTTATAAATATTTTATGTTTTACATGATTCAGATGTCTTATATTTTTATAGTAAATGACCATTAAGCATGATTCTACGTTTTATTAAGCCAGGGTGGAATGCCAATTTTTTTTTTTTAAAAAGATGGTGATTCTGGGAGTCAGCTGACCTGAGATTTAGTCACTTGATTACTCTGAACCTTCCTAGGGGAGGAAGCTGGATTAGATCCTGCTGGAGGCCCTTTCTATGTTCCTGATCCAAGTCTCGGCACTTTATTCGTACAAAATAGTCCAAATGGGTTTTCTATACCAAATGCTACTCAGGCAGTTCTCTATAATTTACTTGCACATATATATGCATGCCCAGTTAGCCACTAAATTTGAATTGTAATCCTGCTTTCATCATGGATTTTCTGTGTAACCTGAACCAGTCACTGATGCTCATTGTGCCTCAGTTTCCTCACATGCAACAAGAGGATAATTTTTCCCTACCTCCAAAAAATGTGTAGACTAATTAATGAAGTGAGTTTTTATTTTTTTATTTTTTTGAGACAGAGTCTCACTGTGTTGCCCGGGCTAGAGTGCCGTGGCGTCATCCTAGCTCACAGCAACCTCAAACTCCTGGGCTCAAGCGATCCTCCTGCCTCAGCCTCCCGAGTAGCTGGGACTACAGGCATGCGCCACCATGCCCGGCTAATTTTTTCTATATATTTTTAGTTGTCCAATTAATTTCTTTCTAATTTTTTAGTAGAGACGGGGTCTCGCTCTTGCTCAGGCTGGTCTCGAACTCCTGAGCTCAAACAATCCGCCCGCCTCGGCCTCCCACAGTGCTAGGCCTCCCAGAGTGCTAGGATTACAGGCGTGAGCCACCGCGCCCGGCCTACAAGATGATTTCTTAAGGTATTACTGCCTAATATAAATAGGTACATTTGAAAGCTGAAAATAGGCTAATGCTTTTGATAATCTATTGTTCCTATTGCAGATTTAAACATTATCTATTAGGACACTAAACACTGAAGACTAACAACTTTTATCTCATTTTGTAAATTTGGAGAGGAATAGCCAAAATAAAGGTAAATGATCTTTATCAAACTTTAGTATTTTTATCTACAAAGATGTGAATCAGTCGAGGGGAAATAAATGTATACACAATGTGTGTATATATAATGTAAGTCAATGTATGTGATTTGGGGGCACTAAAGCACAAAAATTCCCCTGTAAAATAAACCTTCATGAAAATGGAATAAGCATAAACTTTTCTACTCCAGATGTGAATAAAGATGTTAGGTTTATGGTGGGTTAGCTTTGAGGCATGTTGCCTGAATACTAGCCAACATGCATCTTCCTTGCTGCTGCACGCTGAATTGGAAATTCATCTTTTTACCTCTATTTTATGAAGTGAGCCAAGTGTCTTGCTTAAGTATATCTTCTCCGTGAATGGCCTTCATACTATTTTTACATTCACAGGTACTAACTGAGGGCCTCTAAGCACTTTAAGTTGTTGTGTTCTAGTTCTGCTCATCTGGCCTGCCTTATTTTTCTAGGCTTCCTCACAAGCTGTAATTTTTTATTACCATTCACATTCTTTCTACATTGACACTTTATTCATTAAGAAGTACACCAAGCTTCATCTCTCCATATAGAATCTCACCCTATTGAGTGGTTTCCACTTTATTTTTTACTTATCTACATTTCACTTATCTACAAAGTGAAAACAAATTTTGAAAAATAAGACAAATGCATTCTCTTCTCTCAATTCAGTTTAATATGCATTGCAATATCTTTCTTTGAATTTTTTATTTTTTGTAGAGACAGGGTCTTGCCATGTTACTCAGACTGGTCTGGAACTCCTGGGCTCAAGTGATCTCCCACGTTGGCCTCCCCAAGTGCTGGGATTACAGGCGTGAGCCACCACACCCGGCCACAAGGCAGTATCTTTTAATTGATCTTATCCTCTAAGTCAATTTCCTAGTGAGGGTCCATACCAATATGTAAGATTTTATTGAAGCTTCCTGTGATAACTGAGGAATACTTTGTTATGCCTCACTGCCTAATAGGGTGGGTCATCAATTAGGAGACATCCCTCCTAAAAAAAGCCAAGATATGACCTACACAAGTAAAGATGTATTTGTGCTTTTTCTTTCTGGATAGTTAAAAATTACTCCCCTTTTTCCTCTAGCATTTTGTCATTTCAGACTCAATGCTCTGATCTTTAGGGAGTGTGATTATTTATTCAAACTAATGATAGAGGAAAAGAAGAGAGGGAGTGCTAAAGCACATTGAAAACAAATCCTGGTTTTTAATGTGTTACATTTTGAATACATACTTTCATTAAATAGGCAGATTTTAAAAACTGTTATAAAGAAATGTGCCTTTTGGGGAATTCTTATATTCATGTCACCAATTACTACTCTAGCCCATTGGAAATTTCCATTTTTCACCTTATACTGAACACTTTTTCTACTATAAAAATATTTCTCTAAGGTTTGATTTCTGTATCAGGACAAGCTTGAGAACACACATATTTCTGTTTGAGGATTTTTGACTTTCTTCCTATGGAAACAGTCTTGTAGCCATGTTATTTACAAGTGAAACTTAAAGTACTCTTAAAGCTTTGCCTTAAACACACAAGTAGTAAAGTTTCTGCTTGCATATTGATTTACTTAATGCTAAGCATGTCAGGGGTTATGAACTTAAATACTATAAAACCTGGCTGAATCCAGATCTACTGATAAATTGTTATAGTAGCTTATAGAATAAAAACCATTGAAAATAACAAAGTTTCATATATTGTAATTTTACTCAAGTAAAATATGGATAAAATTAATGAATAAAGTACTATTAAAGGGAGAAAATATGTTATAACCTTATGAGTGATTTTTTTCTCTTTATTTAAAAAATTATACAATTTAGGCTTATAGTAAAAAATTTAAACAGTAGAAGAGGGTATTCATAGAAGTCATTTCCTCATTCCCCAGTCCTACTCCCAGGAGTTTGGGTATTATTCTAGAAGTGTTCTGTTGATACATAAGCATAAATATTTTTCATTTAAAAGAACACATGGGATCACAGTGTATTTTTCTATACATATTTTTAAAAAAGCAACCACATTTCATGGATATCTTTTGACATCAGCACATTCAGGCCTGCTTCATTCTCCTTAAAGACTGAGCAATTGATTTAATCAACTGCCTAAAGATGGACATTTTGATTGAACCCAGTATTTTGTATGTAACAACATCTTTACATACTGGAACACTGAATGGGAGTGGGTGAGTCCTAGGAAACGTCCTCTCCTAAAAGGTTACGTTTTTCATTGACTAGACATGATTAGGATACATGCTAACGATTAGAACAGACTTTTGAAAGCAGTATGGCCAGGCTGGCAGGTGGACTCAGCTCACAATCTCATTACTACTAAAAGAACAAGGCCATTCCTATGGCAGTTCAAAAACAGTGATTTAGTCCTACACTAATGCTGTCTCAGATGAGTAACTGCAAATCACTTCAAAGAGTAGAAAAGTAGCTTATGTGTAAAAAAGGTCACTGCCACTTCATGTAGAGAAAATATCTAAAGTATGTCAGTAAACAGCAAAATTGAAAATAAATGGTTTCAGTACAAGCTTTTATATTCATTTGGAATCAATAAAATGGTCCAAAATAAACCTGAAGACCATGGCAAGTTATAGCTGTGTTAATGGTGTGAAATGTGATATTTGTTGTTTAAATTCAGCAGCTGGAAGAATCCCCTTATAGGAAAGATGGGAAATAAGCTTAATGTGTGCTATTTCCAGACTGCATTTCTCTTTGGAAGAATATGACCAACCTATCAGATTGTTGGTATTATTGTTACAACCTTTTCCTTCACCTCTGCATCATGGTGATGAACTAGAACTCTTATTTTCTGGGCACACTCTTCTCCATATAACAGGAAAAACAATGAACCGTTAGTGAAAGTAGGCTGTACAGCTAAACGGCCTTCCATTTTGAGGCAGTTATTTATGTTCTGAAATAATGTAAGCACTCGAAGAAGAATCTCCTTTGCTACGTGGCCATCATAAAGGGAAAGGAATGATGAATCCACCTGTAAAAGGAAACAAGGAGTAGTATTTTATATTAATAATATATGAAAACATTTTTTCACATACATTTTCACATTTTATTTCACTGCACTAAATTATTTTACATTTTCAAAATCTTTTCATAGAAAATTGACCCTAAAATTGCATAACTTAAATGTATAAAACCTTATACACCCCTATGTTGTATACTAATGGAAAGAAGTTTTGTGTTTTAGTTGAAAACTACAATTTCCTTGGGCTCCCAGAACATAGTCATTTGGAAACAACCATTTCCTTTTTAAGATCCATCACACAGTTTTCATGGTAAATCATTAATTCACCAAATATTCACTGCCCACACACAGTACAGGGCACAGAGCTGGGAACAAGGATGAGCAGATGAATACGGCAGCCCCTCTTCTACAGGAGCTGAGCTCCATTCCATCTCAGCACCACTGCTGCTTCCTTCAGAACACTCACCACAGCTTTCAATCATCTTGTTTGTTTGTTACATATTTTTGTCTCTCCCTTACACTATAAACTGCATGAGGACATGCACTATGTCATGCTATGCTCACTGCTGTGTGTGTCTTGGCACTCAGCCCAGCTTCTAGCACCTACTGGAGACTCAGTACTGCTATTTCTGTGGCTACTCTGATACATGTGAACAAAAACAGGTCAAGTATAAAAGAGAGGATGGCATAAGTGCACCCAAAATTTGGTAGACAGAAACATTATTTATTGTTGCAAGGAGAATTTTTAAAAAAATACTTTTCAAAAGTAAAATATACTCATTAGAGAAAATTTAGGAAATTTATATATGCAAAAAGAACAAAAAAACCACCTTTAATATTGTTCCTCAGAGATAATCCCTGTTATAACAACATTTTAGGATAAATCTTTACAGATCTGTCTGTCTAAATCTATGTATTTACAAAATAAATATGTAAGCTATTTACTTGGGCACTGAGTAGTCCTTCTGTCATGGCTGGATTTTCAGACAAATTCAAAAGCAGTTTCAAAACTTGTACCTGAAATAAGAAGTATATTGGTTTATTTCAGACCAGCAAGCATGAATTTTCTCTCCCAGGCATGCTGTCCTCTTACCATGTCCTCCTTTTAAAGTCTTGCCTATGCTTCCAGGCCTGTCTCACATTCTCTCTACTCCATGAAGCCTTCTCAATTCATCCTGCTCAAATGGTTTCTCTCTCTCTGAACTCCTATAACACTTGGCCACTCTCAGAGCACTTATCACAGAGCAGTGTCATTTAAACCTTATTTTTTCAATTACACTGTTAGGGAGATAGGGAGAGTTATTACACATGTCTGCACAATCCACTCCTGACTCACACATACACACCTACACATGGTAAGCTTAACGTGGTAAATAAATGATCTTTTTTTTTTTTTTCTCCTTAGAGACAGGGTCTCACTTTGTCGCCCAGGCTGGAGTGCAGTTGTGTGATTATAGCTCACTGTAAGCTTGAATTCCTGGGCTCAAGCAATCCTGCCTCAGTCTCCCGAGTAGCTGAGACTACAGGTGTGTGCCACCATGCCTGGCTAGGTTTTAAAACTTTTTTTGTAGAGACAGGATCTTGCTAAGTTTCCCAGGCTGGTCTCAAACTCCTGACTACAAGCAATCCTGCCACCTTGGCCTCCCAAAGTGCTGGGAATACAGGTGTGAGCCACTGTGTCTGGCCAATAAATGATCTTTATTAGGATTACTGGTAAGTGAAATAAGATCTTTGGAACAAAAAAAAAAAATCTCTCAAAGCTCAGTTCATTTCTACTTAAAGCATGAAAATTTTGGGACAGTTTGATCACTAAGACTAAAGAAACAATAATATGGCCCTTTTCTTTTTATTAGGTTACTATGAATATCTGAGATTATCTTTTTTATGTGAAAAATGTTTTATAATCATTTAAATAGGCACAGTGATATGAATAATAAGCAAACATTATTTAATGGCTGATTAGCTAAAATATCAGCATTCTTATCACTTATAACTGAAAAGTCAGTAATAAAAACATTAAAATAGAATTTCCCTTTTAAAAAGAAAGGCTGTGCAAAACCACACTTTCTGTAAGATACTTAAAGTGAGCAGAAAGGGGGTACTGAAGTCAGGAAAAAGCAACAAATGTGCTCCTCATTAGATCTGGGAAGGAACCTGATGTTTATTTTATAAAACACTTTTTCATTACAAAGGCAGTAGATGCTTACTATAGACCATTTTTTTTAAAAATAGAAAAGCACAAGGAGAAAGGAAATTGCCCCATATTTCTATGACCAGAAATGATCAAGTTTTGGTGTTTTTCTTCTTAACTATACACGTAATCCTATATACTTATAATTCCTTTGATCATGTTGCACATACTAATTTATTTATTAAGGAGGAGGACATAAGGCTTTTCTTAATTTTATTGTAAAAATAGAAAAGCACAAGGAGAAAGGAAATTGTCCCATATTTCTATGACCAGAAATGATCAAGTTTTGGTGTTTTTCTTCTTAACTATACACA
>NW_012148841.1:4308057-4308827 GCF_000956105.1 Propithecus coquereli | reverse complement strand
TTACACCCAGCTAATTTTTCTTATTTTTTTATAGAGTTGGGGGTCTTGCTACATTGCTTAGGCTGGTCTCAAACTCCTGTCCTCAAGTGATCCTCCCACTTCAGCCTCCTAAAGTGCTGGGATTAGAGGCACGAGCCACTGCACCGGGCAATAATGTCTTTTTATAAACTATTTTATTTTGATAAAATAAATATATGGTCATGATAAAAATGTCAAGCAGTGCAGAAGAGAACAAGGTAAAACAAAAGCCACTATCCTATCAGCCCATCCCACTCTGCAGCAGTAACCACTGGTTCACTTTCCTTGTATAAGCAGAGACTGTGTTTTTCACACAGATGGCCTCTTAAGGTTAAAGAGTAAAGGAGACCCTTCTTTAATGCACTCCCTGGAGTTCACTGCCAGATCTCATGTGGTCTGACTGGCTGTCAGCAACACCAAGAGTAAGTGTTAGGGAAAAACACTTGGCTCCAATGCCAATGAACATGTTACCATATTAAGGCCTCTTATTTTTTTTTCTTGTCACATGCACCATCTTGTGGTGACACTAGGACATTTATTTTTAAGCCATTCGTTTTCTTTGCTCTCATTGCAGATGCAGTGAGCACACAGTTTATGTATGTTACTCTTTCACTAAGTAACTAAAACTTGTATTTCATTATGAATCAGTGGTATACGCAAAAGGTTATCACAGTACACTGAGATCACCGACTTAAGCAAAATAACATATTTTAAGAGTCATTTTGGTGGTTATTTACTTAGAAATACCTAAA
>NW_012148841.1:4303189-4304557 GCF_000956105.1 Propithecus coquereli | reverse complement strand
TTGTCCAGCCAATTTCTTTGTATTTTTAGTAGAGATGGGGTCTCACTCTTGCTCAGGCTGGTCTCGAACTCCTGAGCTCAAACGATCCTCCCGCGTCAGCCTGAAAATTGGTATTTACCTAACTATTATAAATCTGAATTCCACCAGAAGTTCTAATTGGCAAAAAAATTTTCCTAATTTGAAGTACTAAGAAGTTACCAATTGCCCCATAAGCCAATATTAATTTTTAAAAAGTCCCCAAATGTATCCATGTTACCATATAAAGTAATGGCAGTAAAGCAAAAAAAAGATTAAACTCTTAATCTGGTTTCAAGAACTTAATTACAAGTCAACTGGCTTTCCTTGGTCACGATTTCATTACACACCCATCCTTTAAAAACATGGCATTTCTTTAGCTCTATATAAATCATATATTTTTGTAAGATACTCATGTCTTTCCTAAAATATGTGGAATATTTACATCCTTATTATATCTGAATGTTTTCACCATTTCACAATTCTAGTAACGAGATGACCAAATGGGCCAGCTCAATTAATTATTCCTGTCACTGTGCCCACCTCATCTTGCTCCTTTCTCTTGGAATTCTCTCCTTCTCCAACTCTACCTATAGAAATCTAAGACATTCTAAAGAGCCAGGTCAGACTCCACTCTTATAGAAACTTTTGGATAGGATCTCTCCTTTTTAGGTACCCAAAAATTACTTACATTTTTCCTTAAAGCATTTCCTCACATTCTGTCTTGAATTACAACTACTTATGGACTTGCCCTATCCCTCCTCCTATCTTTCTTAGAAAAAGAGTTATAACGTGTGCATTTCTATATTCTATACCACAGAGGAGTTCAATAAGTGTTGAATTGAATTAACATAATTTCCTAATTTATTGTGACTTTCTGCTGATATTATCTGACTCTGGACTGTTCCCTTTAGCGCCTTGGAGTAAACTGAAGCCCAACTTCAAAAGTTTATTTGCACCTCTACTGGCTGGTTTCGGCTCGTCCTTCCTCTACCTTATTCTCCATTCCTCTAAAGGTAATTCTTGACCATAAAGTTATAAAGAATAATCTACTAAAGTTTCGTTAGTTACCTTTTTGTTATTTTCTCTTTCATTTATAGAAAACCTTATATATTTGTGATTTCAGACAACTTACCTTTATTTTGATTTGATTTTCAACATTCACACTCAGATTATTTAATGCATTTAAAGCTTTCTCTTTAATGCTGGGGTTAGGACTGTTGATTTTGTTTCCAACAATTGGAATACCACCCAATTCACGAATAATAGCCTAGGAGGGAAAAAAAACAGGACCATGACTTCTATATGCATCCCTCTTCGTTGAATTCTTTGCATCCACAAATACTAAAAATT
>NW_012148841.1:4300727-4303139 GCF_000956105.1 Propithecus coquereli | reverse complement strand
TCATTTGCAAGTTGGAACTTTAAACTCAATTTTTTATGGAAAATCAATGTTGTGATTGGTGGCTATGTACCAAGGCAGACCAAAAAAGCAAATTTTCTATCCCAGAAATATTGTACTAGGCAATGTAATGGAAAAACACAATGCAACAAAATGAAACAAAAATAGAACATACTATTGTGGTGTGAGTCACCCTTTAAAAAGTCATAAAAAGTACTAAAACACAGACCATGTCTGAGACAGATATATACAGCCCCAAGGCCAGACTTGCCTGGCTCTCAACTCAGTGTTCCTCCTGAGGTTTTGAGTAAAGCAGCTGTAGAGTCAGGCAGAGGACTCTTTCTACAGTGGAAGCACCATGGGGTAAAGAGGGAAGGAGCTTCCATGGGGCTTCAGGGGCTGGAAGTCATCTTGCTCCACTGGAGAGAAAGATGTTGATGGATGCATGGATGTGGGAAATTGCCTGGAGATGGAGCAATATTGCTAGAAGTGTACTTGCTTTTACATTTAATTTTGAATGCCTTTGGGTACATCTTATACCAAATCCAAATAAGTCTGGCTAATGGAAATGTGAAAAGCCCATATCCAAACGCTTCAGAAACATAAAAGCAGGGCTACAGCAAGGATCTTCTGTAATCCCATCCTGATAACCTAGAAATAATTGCATTGATGTTGGATATTTGGAGTATGACTTTGCATTTGGTCCTTCTAAAATGCTTGTACATTTTTCTCTCAACTGTCCCAGAGAATATGGACCAATATGGTAAAACCCTGATGAACAATCAACTCATCAGAACTTCTAATTAGCCTACATTCTATTTTTATGCTATTTTTTCCTTGAAAAATGGCAATTGATAATAATGCACACTAATATGAGGGATTTACTTAAGAAACTTTCATAGTTGTTTCCTGAGTCCCTGCTTCAGCTCACTATCTGTTGCCCCCTACATCTGCATCATTGGACAGAGCGATGCACTGACACATCTTTCATGTATTCAATTCACTTCACTTAGTACAAATATTGGCTGAATCAAAAAATTATTTTGTGAACACTGAGGTAAGTAAAAAATTCAACTAGCCATCACTATTATTCAAAGACTCCTTCTTCCTATATCTGGTTGAGGGAAGCTCGCTAATTTACTTCCGTAAAAGGTAATTTTACTGATTCTCAAAAACCAAATGAACATCTATCTACTGATAAGTGAGATAACCGATGATTTTCACAAGTTAATTTTGCAATGCAATATTAGGGGATAAAAATAATATACTTTCTTAGGCCCATGTAAGCCTTGACTAAACTTCTTCTTTTTTGAGGAACATCAATTTAAGGCAGGTGGCCTGGCAATTCAATTTCAATCTTAATAAGCTTGATGTAATAGCTCTTTGTACTTCAAGTAATAACCGCTTCATACCTTGGTGTTTCCATTTCCAGTAAGTAACACCTGGAACAGGTCTGTAATGTAACTCTGAAGCATGTGCTGGTGGTCATTGGTAACAGTCATGTTTGTTAACAATCTCAGTCCCGCCAGCTGCACAGCAGAGTTCAGGGGACCAGAGAAGACATCCTCACAGACTTGATTGATGTATATCTGAAGGCAGGGGGAGGAAAATGAGCATCTTAGAATCTCCAAAATTCTTCTATTGAATAGTCACTTTTCTGCACAGTGGAGTAGGAGTAGCTATTGCTCAGGATGGAACTGGCTCCTCAGAAAATATATTTTTATCTGGTGCTCAAATTTTGGTAACATGTTTTAAGCTGACTTTGATAATGCCAGGCATTGTGCTTAGCATCTTAATCCTGAAAACTACCCTAATGAGGTGGGTGCTATTATGGCCATTTTACAAAGCCTTTAAAGTCTTCAAGAGCTTGAGTTCCCTGTCCAATGTCAGCCAGCAGGTGGGGAAGCAATGTTCAAGTCCAGAGATCATCCTCTCATTGCTGGTGGCCTCTTGTTGGGGGCCTCCCAACTTAGTACGCTTTTGTTTCAACTTGTCTGGGCACATCAGGATCAGGGAGGAAGATGCATGAGGCCATTCTGTATCATGGTTAAGTACCTTAGCAGTAGAGTCTAGAGAGCTACATTATGTCAGAGGTAAAGAATGGAGGGGGGGATAATGTGAAATAGAATTTTTCTTTAGAGTTAATTCTATCAAAAGTAAGCAGAGTAAAATTATACTTGGCTCAAGGTTATTCATATTTACTGAGGTGTGTATATATAATCTATCACTTCAGAATATTGTTAACCAACACTGGCAAAAAGTAATGCAATGCCAGTAGTACTCCAGAGAACTAAACCCAGTGTGATGAAATGGAAATCTGAAATTCTATTTTCTGTGTCTGGCCATGATCTTTCCAGCTTGGGAAAATTATGTTTCACAGATAATTGGTTTTTTTTTTTTTTTTTTTTTTTTTTT
>NW_012148841.1:4294790-4298850 GCF_000956105.1 Propithecus coquereli | reverse complement strand
TGGCTAATTTTTAAATTTTTCAAGAGAACAGGGTCTTGCTATGTTTCCCAGGCTAGTCTTGAAATCCTGGCCTCAAGTGATCCTCCTTTCTTGGCCTCTCAAAGTACTGGGATTACAGGCGTGAGACAGTGTACCCAGCCTAGAAGTCTTCTGATTTAGAATACTAAAGTAGTGTTTTGCTGACATGTTTTCTTTGGAACGCTAATCCCTTAAGATGTCAATAGACATCCCATAAGAAAAGGAGGGGGGGCATGGTTATATAAGTTTGGGAAACTCTGGGTATGACAAAAGTAAGCATGTTTATCATGAGGCATTAACATGTTCATGTGTGTTAAGAATCCCCAACAGGGGAGTATTTGCTATAGTATTCCTGAACTATACATGAAAAAGGGCCACTTCCCCGTGTTAATGGGGGGAATACATTAACATCTTGCAGAGCTGGAGTTCCACATGGTTTGAAAAACGGTGCCCAAATTTTCAGAAGAACAACAATCTGGGATTTCTCACAATTAATTACAACACTATGTTACCATGTGTCTTTGTCCCCAACATGGAAGAAGTATTAATTGTTTTAATTCTTATAAGAAAAATATGCTGAAAATTACTCTTGTAAGGCCAAGACATGCCACTCTATCAGAAAAACAGAAAAAGAATGCCATCATCTACGTTTTACAAGCAGCCCAAAACTCTACTCTACTGCTAAGGGTGGGCTTCATATTAGGGGAAAAAGAAACTTTCTCTCTTCAAGTGAGAAAGAAAATTTTTTGTTTTTGTTTTTTAAAACTGTACTGTTAAAGCAGATCAAGGTACTATAACTGATGGTGAAGGACACCAACCCCCAGTGCTCAAGAAAGTACTTATTCTCCAGTGGCTATTGGCCCACTCTGACTACAACTTGTTTCAGAGTGGTATAAAACTATGGCATCAGAAATACTCCAATAGAGACAGGCTAACAAATTAGTCACCATCTACTGTTTTTGTTTGTCTAGTGCCCCTCTTTCCACTGGGGCAGACACAGCACCTCCTCCATCCCACATAGTTCCTAGTGGGACTGTTGGTTATGTGTGCTCACATCCACCCCTACTGCTTGGCTGTAGGATGCTCATGTGAGCCAGGCCTCACTCTCATGGGCCATGGTCCCTTGCCCCTGAGATTGACCTAAAGGGTAGGCACTTGATCCTAGCAGAACAATCCACCTTTTGGATCATGAGTTGCAGGGATGAAGACTTGAGAGGCCAGGGCTTTCTTTCCATCCCTGGGAAGAAAACCTCTTTGTAGCCAGAGAGACAAAGACCAATGTGTTAAGAAAGGCAGGCACAAGCAAAGCCAAAAGGTAGAGAAAGAGAGAGCTCTAATTACTGTTTTTGCAACCTTGAACTGGATTCAGTTGTGTCTGAAACCAATGCTATTTTTAGATGTCCAAGTTAGCTGAGCTCAGTATTTTCCCTTTTTGGCTTAAAATAATTTAAGTTGGATTCTGTCACATATAACTGAAAGAGGAGATAACGCACAAAGATTTTCCATCTCCCTATAAATCTTTAGAGCTTCACAGTAAACCTTGCCATTCTGGAGAAAACTAGACTGAAATAAAGTATATATTCAAAATACTTTTGTATTTATGACAATGTTAGAAAAGAGCATTAGCTAAAAATGTTACAAAAATATTTAAACTATTTTCCCATGCTGGGGAGTGAAGGAGGTAGTAGGGAGAAGGAAGCATTCGAATTAAGCTCTTTAGTACTGGTATTAAGTCTCTACTTGAAGAAGCCATTCACACTAATTAATGGCTGTCAGAGTGTGTTCCAGGGACCACCTGCATCAGAACCACACTCATAAGACCTCTATACAATTTAAGGCATGAATTTAAATGTGAGATGCTTTTATTATTTTAATGAAGCACTGCTGAATTTTAAATAATTTAAAAGGCCATGCAATGCTAAATGATGATTACAAATACTTATTATGAATGTGATACCAGTGACCAATTTCACAGGGATCTAGAATCATATTAGTAATCATATTACTATCGGGCTATGCTTTTCAGAAATAAACAAACATTATGTTGTAGGTATAAGTAGCCACACTGTATAGATGAGGAATTGAGGCTCTGAGAGGTTAAGTAACTTATCTAGGGTCACAATTACTGTTAGTGTGTGAGAATGAGCTTGTTTGCTGAGAAGGGGTACTTACTTGGTTAACTGAAAAGGCTGCATTGTTTCCCACAGTGACCAAAGCTCTTTCAATAATTACAGGATCTTCAGTTGACTCAAGTAGGTAAAGGAGTTTCTGAAGTTGTTCAGCATTTAGGACTTCATCATATGAACCATTGGTTAAGTCTTCTGCATAAGAAGAAAATTATCTAAAATCAATATGAGATTTTAAAATTTAAAAAACATCAAACATATACTCTGATAGCACAGTATTAAGCACTCTATATGTTTTATCTCATTTAATCCTCAAGCAACCCTAGGAAGAAGATACTATTATTTATTATTCTCAATTTACAGATGGGAAATTTAGGCTTATAGACATCAAGAAATTAGCCAGTGGTTACTTGGTATTTGTTTGTTAGTAAAACACTGCATGCCAATACTATATACTTCTAATGCTGACAGCATTTGTTTTCTCTTTTTTAAAAACCAGGACACCTATCCAATGGAACACTTACCTATAGGGCATAGATTAATTAAGGAATAGGATTTGCATTAAGCAGACCTTTTCTGAGCACATCAGATAGGAGAAAAGCTATGGGAGTAAGCCAATCCTGTTCCAGTATGGCATTTTTGTTTGGTTTATAGGAACAAGGCAAGATGACTGGGATGCTAGAATAACAGTTTTGCTGGTGGTGATGACAAAAGAAAAGGCATCATTTTGAGTAAGAGCTAGAATAGCCAAATGTTGGATCTGCTCAATGATTTTTAGAATTTATAGTTCTACCTTTAAAAAAAAATTCTCTTTCTAGAAATCACCACTAGAAAAATAGAAACTTTTTTTTTTTTTGGGCCATTTTCTGTAGAAAAGTACAGAAACCATTTTTATAACACACTGCGGGGCAGGAAGGAGAGGTTATACAACAATGGGGTGCTATGTGGTCTCACATTTGTGCTTTTTCTATTTAAAAATATATGTAAAATTGTTAAAGGTGGTTATCTTTGGGTATTGGGATTATGAATGACTTTTTTTTTTTTTCTGAGACAGAGTCTCTCGCTCTTTTGCCCGTGCTAGAGTGCAGTGGCTTCATCAGAGCTCACTGCAACCTCAAACTCCTGGGCTCAGGCGATCCTCCTGCCTCAGCCTCCCGAGTAGCTGGGACTACAGGCAGCTAATTTTTAAAAATTTTTTGTAGAGACAGGGTCTTGCTTTGTTTCTCAGGCTGGTCTTGAACTCCTGCACTCAAGCAATCCTCCAGTCTCAATCTCCCAATGTGCTGAGATTATATGCGTGAGCCATTGCACCTGGTATGAATGACTTTTATTTTCTACCCCATGCTCATAAGTACTAGTTTTTTTTTTTTTTTTGCAATAAACATGTAACTAAAATAACTATATTGCTTAAAGAGGAATCACAACAAAATGTGAGGGAAAGGGACAAATATAGATTATGGGAAACAGTAAGTGATATGATATCCTGAAGAAGTCAAATAAGAAATCTGTTAAGAAAACCTAAAAGCTAAAAAGCCAGCAGATTCTCACTATCAAGTCTTATGATCAGGACCCTGCTTTTACTCCTGAATCTATTACTGCTCTTATTTATATGTTTCAAAACGGAGTTTCACCCAAAGAACACTTGATAAGGGAAAGTGATAAAAACACAGCTTTGTAGAATGGAGAGAATTTAGGGCTCACCTAAACCTCTTATTTTACACATGAAGAAACTTTAGTGAGGATCATTTAAGGCTTTGCCTAAAGTCACAGAGGTAGCTAGTAGCAGAAACCAGAGAAATGAAAATACAAAGTTGCAGGAAAGTCACTTAACATCTTTTTTGGGTTTCAATTTTCTCATCAGTAAATAAAATGGTTGGTTGACTACTATAACTGGCTCCAAAGGTTCTTATACAGCC
>NW_012148841.1:4288189-4291809 GCF_000956105.1 Propithecus coquereli | reverse complement strand
TATTTTTTTTTTTTTTTAGCCTGCCTGAGGCACACCCTGCTGGCGGACAAGTGCATGATTAGGTTTCTGTCCAAAAGTTGATTGGTACATTAAAACAGAGACGGGGCCTCGCTCTTGCTCAGGCTGGTCTCGAACTCCTGACCTTGAGCAATCCACCTGCCTCGGCCTCCCAGAGTGCTAGGATTACAGGCGTGAGCCACTGCGCCCGGCCAACATGTAAATCTTTTTAAAAGCTAAGTAAGCTTTGGCCAGTTTTAAAACCCAAGAATGTCTATCTTAAAGGCTTTGAAACCAACTCTTTGAAATGTAAACTTAGAGTAAGATAGAGCCCCAATCTCTCCATCTCTGTGAGAGTTTAGCTTAGGCACCTGATTCCACGTTGTAACTACACGCTTATCATAAATATAGAACTCTTTCATTTTTCCTCTGGATAAAGGCAATTACCTAATACAACCACACCAATTACCAGCGAATTTAGGATGAACTATGTGTAGCAAATGGTTCCTCTCACTTAAGTACAAATTATCTTAAGAACACCCACCTAATAAAAAATCGGTTGTCTCTGCTCGGCTACATAAAAGGGTTAGAATTTTTTCTGCAATCCCATTAGCAGATTGCCTGAAATGTGCGAGGCAATGTGGTTTAGTGGATTAGTCAACAAAACTGTTTAGTTCTTTTCTATAGTTGGGGAGAGGTGCTTCGTGATGGCAATATGTTTTAAATATTTCCCTAACAGCTTCCGCGACCTGAAATATCCCTCTAGAACATTCAGCAAACTGTTAAGACTTTAAAAGTTTTTAGAGTTTTAATGTACCAATCAACTTTTGGACAGAAACCTAATCATGCACTTGTCCGCCAGCGGGGTGTGCCGCAGGCAGGCAACTGTTACAATTTCCAATACACACACAAGTTGAGAGATCCTGGACCATGGTGACTCCAAGGTACCTCTCCTCTCAAGAGGCCCGGCCGAGTGCAAGCAGAATTGCCCGCTCTGGCGTCCCTTCTTCCAAGGCAACTACACGCGGAACTTCTATGCTCAGGCCCGGAACAGCCCTTCCACAGTCGGAGGAATCCCTTTGGTAACTACAAAAAGGCTCCAGGCAAGCTTTAAAGTGAGAGGCAATCGACCTGCTTTTAGGAAACCTATCCTCAGCTGTGACGCCTGACCACCAGGAAAGTTTAGGCAATTTTTCATTCCAGGGTTTTGAACAAAGAAGTGGAGACAGGGAGGCGGCTCAGAACCCTACACCCACACAAGTAAAGGGACCATCCGCCCTCCCCATCTGGGCCTCCTCTCCCTCTGTCTTGGCTCTTTATTCTACCCTGAGCACGCGGAAGCCACGAGAGCTTGCGCGTCTTCGGTCCCCGCCCGGCCCTGGGATGGCCCCAGTGCCCCGTCTCCGCCCACCTGCCGGGCACCCGGCGGCCTCACCTGCAGACCGTGAGGAACACAGCTTGAGCCGGCTGCCGCCTCTCCGCCGGCCCCGCGTCAGCCTGTAAATGCAGTAGCATGCGCCAGCACCGAGGACCAGGCCCGCCGCCACCCAGCCCACTTCCCGGGCGCCGCCCATACTGCCACCGGAGACGGGGCGCAGCGTAGGGCCCTAGCAGGAGGCTTGTGGGCGCTGGCGCTGGGGGTCTCCAACACCCGGAGGTCTTGTCGCCGCCCAGAGCGACTGGGCCGGGGACAAAGGAAATGGGGGTCCGAGCTCCGCCTCCCGGAAACGGCCCTGTTAAAATCGTAAAACCTTCCACCCGAGCAGACGCGTCCCTGTGGCTTCCAACAGGCGGGCCGGCCGAGGAGCTGGCCTCCGGGAGGAACTGCACGGACTGTGCGCCCCGCGCCGAGACGCCGGAGTGCGCCGCCAGAGGCTGGCTGCCCGCCCCATCTCCTGAGGCCCACCCCGCGGAGCCCGAGGCCCGCCTCCTTCCCCAGGCCAGGGGCCGGGGGAGCGTGAGGCTCCGCCCCGCCCCGTGGTTGCCAAGACAACGCTCGGACGCGCCCCGCCCAGCCCTACCGCGACGCCGGCTGCGCGGGTCGCGTGAATCCGCGGAGCGCACTTCAGCGCCGGACCTCGGACCATGGCTTCGCTACGCAGTGCCAACCCCGGGCTGAGGAACTACTTCAAAGCGAACTACATTCCTCAGGTCTGCGAGGTACTGGAGGCACATGGCGGCGGATAGGGACCGACTGAGGGGAGGTAGAAGCGGGAGGAGTCAGGAAGAGTTCCCGGAGGAGGGGCGAGGGGTGGGGGTGGGGGAGGAGTGAAGGGTAAGAGGAGTGGAATGGGGAAGGTGAAGTCGAATTTGGACTAGTCGGCGGTCTGGGCGGAAGGTTCAGATCTGAGAGAAGACAGAGGGGTGATTGTGGCAGAAAAGCGGGAAGTGGGTGACATCTCCCAGGGAGAAAGAGCACTGGGCCCGGGACGGAAACCCCATACTCCAGCAACTTTTAAGCTTTGGACAGGAAGAACCTGACGACCAGAGGAGGAGTGAGAAAAAAGTGCCAGAGACAGACAGAAGAGGAAAATCAGGAGAGTGTGGCATTGCGAAAAGTGTTTTAAGGAGGGAATGGGCAATGGTTACCCAAGATAAGGACCTGAAGGAGTTCTGTGGATTTTCTGCCCAAGGTGAGCCCGGGGTTTCAAAGGAGCGGTGAGGACAGAAAATAGATGGAGGTGAGCTGAGGAGAGAGCGGAAGCTGAGATGAGACTCTTAGAATGTAGCCGGCCCTTCGTGAAGGGAAAGACCCTCACACGCAGTTGCCTTTAGACAAGAGGAAGGCCTGCGCTCCTCCCCTATTATTAAGTATAGTAGGAGGGAAGGAGGATAGGATGGGGGCTGATAGTAGGTTTTGTCGGTTTGGGGGTAGGAAGCTGAGAAAGTTGTTCTTGGTTGACTTCTATTTTCTCTACAGATAGTTGGTGAGGTATTTGCCAAGCATGTGTGTTTGGGTGGGGATGGGGGTGGCGGTGCAGTAGGAGGTTTAAGCAAAGACAAGTTATATGGAGAATGAGGGAGAGAGCTGTCTAGGGAAGGAAAGAAGAGAGCCCCGCTGGGTGTGGTAACCCTTCTATGTAGTTGGGAGGGCTATTCGGTACAGCCCTCCTCTTTTTGGGCGGTAATTTAGAAGTATTTATTAAAATGTTAAGTACATACACCCTTTGACCAAGCGTTTCCACTTCTAAGGATCTACTTTAGAGAAATACTTGCACATATATTCAGAAGGATGTACAAGGATATTCATTATAACATTTTTATAGTGGAAACAGTAAATAATGGAAATGTGACTAAGAGAATGAGATATGTAGGATAAAGTATTTCTGTACCTACCGAGAAGAAATGCCCTCCAAGGCATATTATTAAGTAAAAAAGAAAAAGTGCAAGTTGCCTAGCAAAAAGTCCACTATGCTCTAGCTATCTATCTGATTTCATACATACATATATATGTATATATTTGTATACGTGTTTGTGTGTATACCTATCTATATTTAAGACAAGAATGCATGCATAGAACGTATGCCAAACTATTAACAACAGTTGTTTGGGGGATGGATTTATGGGAGGAGATAAAGGAGAATTCTAACTTTTTATTCTATACATATCTGTATTTTAATTAA
>NW_012148841.1:4287311-4288139 GCF_000956105.1 Propithecus coquereli | reverse complement strand
GGGACTGTATATCTTTCTCAATGTTCTCAGTCTTAATGGTACAGGAATTAGAAATTTCTTAAAGCTTAAGTCAAGGAAAAGATAACACCTCCTGAAATTTAAGGGTGATTGACAAAATGAGCATTTTTCAAGTCTTCTTCAAAGATAAAGGTGTAGCTGCAGGAAGCAGGGATTGTGAGCAACTTATTTTGTAAGTTGCCTGACCTAAGATAATGAGGATTTTGGGAACTGGTAAATTTAAAAGACTTTGTCAGTATTCATCAGGTTGAGTCAGTATAAGTGAGAAGATATCTGAGTCCAGGACATCTTCCCAATGTACTTATATGGAAATATCTCTGACATGGGCAAATATAATAAATTAGGCTAAGTGCAGTGGTTTGAATGTTCCCTCCAAAACTCATGTTGAAACTTCATCCCCAATGTGGCAGTATTGAGGTAGGGCCTTTGAGAGGTGATTGGATCATGGATTAAAGGGTTAATGGATTAATGAGCTATCATTGGAGTAAGACTGGTAGCTTTATTAGAAGAGGGAGAGACCTGAGCTAGCATGTTAACATGTTCAGCCCCCTTGCCATGTGATGTCCTGTGCCACCTTGGGACTCTGCGGACTTCCTACCAGCAAGAAGGCCCTCACCAGATGCAGTCCCTCAACCTTGGACTTTACAAGGTTTACTTTGTAAGAAATAAATTCCTTTTCTTATAAATTATCCACTTTCAGGTATTCTGTTATTAACATACACAACAGAAAACAGACTAAGATAATAAGGGCAAACAAAAAATTTTTTAAAAAAATTGTATTCTCCCCAGTGCCAAAAGTGAAAGAGACCT
>NW_012148841.1:4282653-4283082 GCF_000956105.1 Propithecus coquereli | reverse complement strand
AACTCCTGGGCTCAAGCAATACTTCTGCCTCAGCCTCCCTAGTAGCTGGGACTACAGGCATGCACCACCATGCTCGGCTAATTTTTTTCTATATATTTTTAGCTCTCCAAGTAATTTCTTTCTATTTTTAGTGGAGACAGGGGTCTCGATCTTGCTCAGGCTGGTCTCAAACTCCTGAGCTCAAACGATCCACCCACCTCGGCCTCCCAGAGTGCTAGGATTACAGGTGTGAGCCACCACGCCCGGCCTACATCTGTTTTTAAAGCACATAGACTCTATTATCAGATATTTTGTTTAGGGACTAATAGCTGCATATATCTGTTAGAGATGCAAGAATCGGAAATTACTGATTATGTGAGCAAGGAACCACCCTGCCAGTTTAGGGGGAGGAGGAACTGGTTACATTAATTCATTTTGCCAGACCTCAGG